>NW_026708980.1:0-111300 GCF_030490865.1 Poecile atricapillus
TGACTGTGAGGAGGGGGTCTCCAATTTATTATTTCACCCCCCCCAGGATGAAATCGGCTGTTCCAGCTGCCCCCTCTGAGTCCCACAGCGAGCTGGACCTGGAGCGGTTCAAACTGGTACCAGTTTGGGGGGGGATTGGGGGGTTTTGGGGGGTTTTGGGGGGGGTTTTGGGGGGTTTTGGGGTCCTCACCTCGTGCCCCCCTCCCCACCCCAGGAGCTGCTGGAGGAGGTGCGCAGGGAGCTGCAGAAGATAAAAGGAGGAAATCATCGAAGGTGGGGGGGGCAGCTCTGGGGAAATGGGGGGGGGGGGGAGGGTCGCTGGGGGGGGGGGGGGGTGACAACGACCCCCCCAACCCTTTTTTTGTGTCCCCCCCCCTCCCACAGCGTTTGTGACGGAGCTGCGGAAGCGAAACGCGCCCTGAGCCCCCTCCCCTCACCCCCCCACCACGCCACGGGCCCAGATTTTGGGGTGGGGGGGGGAATTTTGGGGGTGGTGCCCCCCCCAAATCCCCCCCCAATCCGCCCCCTCCTCACAATTTCACCCCCTCACCGCCCTCGGGGGGGGGGGGTCCGGGCCGTGTTCCCCCCAGGCTGTGCCTTACCGGCAGGGGGGGCCCCGAGGCCCCCCCACACTGTGCCCCTCCCCCCCCTCACCGCCAATGGGGGACCCCATTTTATACATGGGGGGGGGGAAGGGAAGCCCCCCCCCCCCCTTTTTCTTCCACCTCCCCCTCCAGGGGTCTTTTTTAAGTCACTTTTGGGTTTTTCACTGGTTTTTTTTTTTTTTTTGATGATTTTTGGGGGGGGGGGGGTCGCCCCCCGCCCAGCACCAATAAACGGTTTTCTACAGGACCCTCGTGGCTTTGGGGGGGTCCCTGGGGGGGTCCTGAGTGGGATCAAAATCCTCCCCCCCTCACCAAAATCTCCCCCTCTCCCCCAAATCCCCATTCCCCAAAAATCCCCCCTCCCCAAAATCTCCCTCCTCAAAATCCCCCCTCCCCTAAATCTCCCATTCCCAAAATCTCTCCCCAAAATCCCCCATTCCCCAAAATCCCCCCCTCCCCAAAATCCCCCCTCCCCAAATCCCCATTCCCCAAAATCCCCCATTCCCCAAAATTCCCCTCCTCAAAATCCCCCATTCCAAAATCCCCCCCTTCCCCAAAATCCCCCTCCCCAAAATCCCCCCCTCCCCAAAATTCCCCCTCCCCAAAATCCCCCATTCCCAAAATCCCCCCTCCCCCCAAAATCCCCCTCCCCAAAATCCCCCCTCCCCAAAATCTCTCCCCAAAATCCCCCATTCCCAAAATTCCCCTCCTCAAAATCCCCCATTCCAAAATCTCCCCATTCCCAAAATCCCCCCCCCCCAAAATCCCCCATTCCCCAATCCCCCATTCCCAAAATCCCCCTCCCCAAAATCCCCCATTCCCAAAATCTCTCCCCAAAATCCCCCCCCTCCCCAAAATCCCCCCTCCCCCAAAATCCCCCTCCCCCAAATCCCCCCTCCCCCAAATCCCATTCCCAAAAACCCCCTCCCCAAAATTCCCCTCCTCAAAATCCCCCATTCCCAAAATCCCCCCCTTCCCCAAAATCCCCCTCCCCAAAATCCCCCCCTCCCCAAAATCCCCCCTCCCCAAAATCCCCCCTCCCCCAAATCCCCCTCCCCAAAATCCCCCCCCAAAATCTCTCCCCAAAATCCCCCTCCCCAAAATCCCCCTCCCCAAAATCCCCCCCTCCCCCAAATCCCCCCTCCCCCAAATCCCCCCTCCCCAAAATCCCCCCTCCCCAAAATCCCCCATTCCCAAAATCCCCCATTCCTCAAAATCCCCCCATCCCAAAATCCCCCTCCCCAAAATCCCCCTTCCCCAAATCCCCCTTCCCCCAAAATCCCCCTTCCCCAAAATCCCCCATTCCCAAAATCTCCCCATTCCCAAAATCTCTCCCAAAATCCCCCTCCCAAAATCCCCCTCCCCAAAATCCCCCATTCCAAAATCCTCCCCCCATTCCCAAAATCGCCCCCCCCCTCAAAATCCCCCTCCCCAAAATCCTCCCCATTCCCAAAATCCTCCCCATCCCCAAAAATATCTCCCCAAATCCCCCTCCCCAAAATTCCCCTCCTCAAAATCCCCCCTCCCCAAAATCTCTCCCCAAATCCCCCCTCCCCAAAATCCCCCACTACCAAAATCCCCATTCCCCAAAATCCCCTCCTCCCCCAAATCCCCCTCCCCAAAATCCCCCATTCCCCAAAATCCCCCTCCCCAAAATCCCCCATCCCCAAAATCCCCCCTCCCCAAAATGACCACGCCCCTTTCAGAGGAAGCCACGCCCACTCCACCAGCCCCTCAGCACCTCTCCACCAATCAGAGCTCTCCTGGTTATTGCCCCTGTGCTGTGATTGGTCACACTCGCACAGAGGCACGCCCACCGGGCACACCCAAACGTGGCCACGCCCACCCCCTCCCTTAGCCCCGCCTCTTAAAGGCACAGCGCACAGAACACAAAAGTGCTTTAATGCGTGGGGGTGTGGCCTGTTGCGACATGGCCGCTGCCTGTCGCGACAGGGGCGTGTCCAGAGCCGCTGGGGGCGTGTCCAGAGCCGGCGGGGGCGGGGCCAGCCCCAGCAGCGACATTCACAGCTTGGTTGGGGACGTGTCCTGAGGTTCCCTGGGCGTGTCCGGCTCCACCCTGGGCGTGTCCAGCCCCACCCTGGGCGTGTCCAGCCCCACCCTGGGCGTGTCAGCCCCTCCTGGGCATGTCCAGCTCCTCCCTGGGCGTGTCCAGCCCCTCCCCGTGCGTGTCCAACCCCACCCTGGGCGTGTCCAGCCCCTTCCTCCCCCCAAAATCCCTCCCTCCCCCCAAAATCCCCCTCCCCCAAATGACCCACGCCCCTTTCAGAGGAAGCCACGCCCACTCCACCAGCCCTCAGCACCTCTCCACCAATCAGAGCTCTCCTGGTTATTGCCCCTGTGCTGTGATTGGTCACACTCACACAGAGGCCACGCCCACCGACACACCTAAACGTGGCCACGCCCACTCCCCTCTTAGCCCCGCCTCTAAAGGCACAGCGCACAGAACACAAAAGTGCTTTAATGCGTGGGGGTGTGGCCTGTCGCGACATGGCCGCTGCCTGTCGCGACAGGGGCGTGTCCAGAGCCGGCGGGGGCGGGGCCAGCCCCAGCAGCGACATTCACAGCTTGGTTGTGACGTGTCCTGAGGTTCCCTGGGCGTGTCCGGCTCCACCCTGGGCGTGTCCAGCCCCACCCTGGGCGTGTCCAGCCCCACCCTGGGCGTGTCCAGCCCCACCCTGGGCGTGTCCAGCTCCACCCTGGGCGTGTCCAGCCCCACCCTGGGCGTGTCCAGCCCCATCCTGGGCGTGTCCAGCCCCTCCCTGGGCGTGTCCAGCCCCTCCCTGGGCGTGTCCAGCCCCTCCCTCCCCCCAAAATCCCCCCTTCCCAAATCCCCCTCCCCCAAATGACCACGCCCCTTTCAGAGGAAGCCACGCCCACTCCACCAGCCCTCAGCACCTCTCCACCAATCAGAGCTCTCCTGGTTATTGTCCCTGTGCTGTGATTGGTCATACTCATACAGAGGCCACGCCCACTGGACACACCCAAACGTGGCCACGCCCACTCCCCTCTTAGCCCCGCCTCTTAAAGGCACAGCGCACAGAACACAAAAGTGCTTTAATGCGTGGGGGTGTGGCCTGTCGCGACATGGCCCGCCGCCTGTCGCGACAGGGGCGTGTCCAGAGCTGCCAGGGGCGTGTCCAGAGCCGCGGGGGCGGGGCCAGCCCCAGCAGTGACATTCACAGCTTGGTTGGGGACGTGTCCTGAGCTTCCTGGGCGTGTCCGGCTCCACCCTGGGCGTGTCCGGCTCCACCTTGGGCGTGTCCAGCCCCTCCCTGGGCGTGTCCGGCCCCTCCCTGGGCGTGTCCAGCCCCTCCCTGGGCGTGTCCCTGGGCCCGCAGCTCCTCCAGGTCCCTCTGGAGCTGCTCCAGGCCCTGCCGGAGGTCGCTGAGGGTCTGCTCCAGGTGCTCCTCGCGGCGCCGGCTCTGCCCCGCCTGCCGCAGGTACTCGAGGTAGAGGCAGAGCCCCCCGACCCCGAAGACCAGGGCCTCCCCCAGCAGCTCGGCGCCGAGCTCGGCCGCCGCCTCCTCGTTCAGCGGCTTCACGGCCGCCCCACGAAGCCCAGGAGGCGCATCTTGGTTCGCATCTCTACCCAGTGGTAAACTGGGCGGGAGAAATGGGGTTAGGAACCCGAAATGAGGGCAGGAGCAGCCCTGGTGCCGGCTGGGAGCGCCCCAAAAGTTCCCTCAAATTGCCCCAAATTCCCTCTGAGTCCAGTCACAAATCCCTGCTGAACCAACCCTGGATTCCCCTCAAAATCCTGTCATGGATCCCTCAAATTGCCCCAAATTCCCTCTGAGTTCAGTCACAAATCCCTGCTGAACCAGCCCTGGATTCTCCTCAAAATCCTGTCACAGATACTTCAAATTGCCCCAAATTCACCCCCCAAATTCCCTCCCAGTCCAGTCACAAATCCCTGCTGAACCATCCCTGGATTCCCTCAAAATCCTGTCATGGATCCCTCAAATTGCCCCAAATTCCTCTGAGTTCAGTCACAAATCCCTGCTGAACCAGCCCTGGATTCTCCTCAAAATCCTGTCATGGATCCCTCAAATTGCCCCAAATTCCCTCCCAGTCCAGTCACAAATCCCTGCTGAACCAGCCATGGATTCCCCTCAAAATCCTGTCATGGATCCCTCAAATTGCCCCAAATTCCCTCCCAGTCCAGTCACAAATCCCTGCTGAACCAGCCCTGGATTCTCCTCAAAATCCTGTCATGGATCCCTCAAATTGCCCCAAATTCCCTCCAGTCCAGTCACAAATCCCTGCTGAACCAGCCCTGGATTCCCCTCAAAATCCTGTCATGGATCCCTCAAATTGCCCCAAATTCCCTGAGTTCAGTCACAAATCCCTGCTGAACCAGCCCTGGATTCTCCTCAAAATCCTGTCATGGATCCCTCAAATTGCCCCAAATTCCCTCTGAGTCCAGTCACAAATCCCTGCTGAACCAGCCCTGGATTCCCCTCAAAATCCTGTCATGGATCCCTTCAATTCCATTCTCGGATTCCCCCAAAAAAACACCCCGGATCCCCCCAAATCCATCCCCAGGCACCTCCCAAACCCAGCCACAGATCCCCCAAAATCTATCCCCAGACGCACCCAAATCCATCCCCAGATCCCCCCAAACCCAACCCCAGATCCCCCCAAATCCATCCCCAGATCCCCCAAATCCATCCCCAGATCCCCCCAAATCCAACCCCAGATCCTCCCCAAATCCATCCCCAGATCCCCCCCAAATCCAACCCCAGATCCCCCCCAAACCCAGCCACAGATCCCCCCAAAATCTATCCCAGACGCACCCAAATCCATCCCCAGATCCTCCCCAAATCCAACCCCAGATCCCCCCAAATCCCATCCCCAGATCCCCCCAAATCTATCCCCAGATCCACCCCAAACCCAACCCCAGATCTCCCCCAAATCCATTCCCAGATCCACCCAAATCCATCCCCAGATCCTCCCAAATCCATCCCCAGATCCTCCCAAATCCATCCCCAGATCCCCCCAAATCCATCCCCAGATCCCCCCCAAATCCATCCCCAGATCCCCCCAAACCCAACCCCAATCTCCCCAAATCCATCCCCAGATCCACCCCAAATCCATCCCCAGATCCCCCCCAAATCCATCCCCAGATCCTCCCCAAATCCATCCCCAGATCCCCCCAAATCCATCCCCAGATCCCCCCAAATCCATCCCCAGATCCCCCCCAAATCCAACCCCAGATCCCCCCAAATCCATCCCCAGATCCCCCCCAAACCCATCCCCAGATCCCCCCAAATCCATCCCCAGATGCCCCCCAAATCCAACCCCAGATCCCCCCCAAACCCATCCCCGGATCCCCCCAAACCCATCCCCTGATCCCCCCAATCCAACCCAGATCCCCCCAAACCCATCCCCTGATCCCCCCCAAATCCAACCCCAGATCCACCCCAAATCCATCCCAGATCCCCCCCAAACCCATCCCAGATCCCCCCCAAATCCAATCCCAGATCCCCCCAAATCCAACCCCAGATCCCCCCCAAAACCCATCCCCAGATCCCCCCCAAACCCAACCCCAGACACCCCAAACCCATCCCCAGACACCCCCAAATCCATCCCCAGATCCCCCCAAATCCAACCCCAGATCCCCCAAATCCATCCCAGATCCCCCCAAAACCATCCCCAGATCCCCCCCAAATCCATCCCCAGATGCCCCCAAATCCAACCCCAAATCCATCCCAGATCCCCCCCACATCCAACCCCAAATCCAACCCGACACCCCCAAACCCATCCCCAGATCCCCCCAAAACCCAGCCACAGATCCCCCCAAAACCCAACCCCAGATCCCCCCCAAACTCATCCCCAGATCCCCCCAAACCCATCCCCAGATCCCCCCCAAATCCATCCCAGATCCCCCCCAAACCCATCCCTGATCCCCCCAAATCCAACCCCAGATCCCCCCAAACCCATCCCCAGATCCCCCCAAACCCATCCCCAGATCCCCCCCAAACTCATCCCCAGATCCCCCCAAATCCATCCCCAGATCCCCCCAAATCCATCCCCAGATCCTCCCAAATCCATCCCCAGATCCTCCCCAAATCTATCCCCAGATCCCCCCAAATCCAACCCCAGATCCCCCCCAAATCCATCCCCAGATCCCCCCCACATCCAACCCCAAATCCAACCTGACACCCCCCAAACCCAACCCCAGATCCCCCAAATCCATCCCCAGATCCCCCCAAACCCATCCCCAAATCCCCCAAACCCATCCCCAGATCCCCCCAAATCCATCCCCAGATCCCCCAAATCCATCCCCAAATCCCCCCCAATCCATCCCCAGATCCCCCAAATCCAACCCCTGATCCCCCCAAATCCAACCCCAGATCCCCCCCAAATCCAACCCCAGATCTCCCCCAAATCCATCCCAGATCCCCCCCAAACCCAACTCCAGATCCCCCCAAATCCAACCCCAGATCCCCCCCAAACCAACCCCAGATCCCCCCAAATCCATCCCCAGATCCTCCCCAAACCCATCCCCAGATCCCCCCAAACCCATCCCCAGGCACCTCCAAACCCAACCCCAGATCCCCCCAAATCCAACCCCCAGATCCCCCAAATCCAACCCCAAACCCATCCCCAGATCCCCCCAAATCCATCCCAGATCCCCCCAAACCCATCCCCAAATCCCCCCCAAACCCAACCCCAGATCCCCCCCAAATCCAACCCCAGATCCCCCCAAACCCATCCCCTGATCCCCCCAAATCCAACCCCAGATCCCCCCAAAACCCATCCCCTGATCCCCCCCAAATCCAACCCCAGATCCCCCCAAAATCCATCCCCAGATCCCCCCCAAACCCAGCCACAGATCCCCCCAAATCCAACCCCAGATCCCCCCAAATCCAACCCCAAATCCAACCCGACACCCCCCAAATCCATCCCCAGATCCCCCTAAATCCATCCCAGATCCCCCAAACCCATCCCCAGATCCCCCCAAATCCATCCCAGATCCCCCCCAAATCATCCCCAGATCCCCCAAATCCAACCCCAGATCCCCCAAATCCAACCCCAAATCCAACCCAGATCCCCCCCAAATCCATCCCCAGATCCCCCAAATCCATCCCCAGATCCCCCAAACCCATCCCCAGATCCCCCCCAATCCATCCCAGATCCCCCAAACCCAACCCCAGATCCCCCCCAAATCCAACCCCAGATCCCCCCCAAATCTATCCCCAGACACCCCCAAACCCATCCCCAGATCCCCCAAATCCAACCCAGATCCCCCCAAATCCAACCCCAAATCCAACCCGACATACCCCAAACCCATCCCCAGATCCCCCCAAATCCATCCCCAGATCCCCCAAACCCATCCCAGACACCCCCAAATCCATCCCCAGATCCTCCCCAAATCCATCCCCCAGATCCCCCCAAACCCAACCCCAGATCCCCCCAAATCCATCCCCAGATCCCCCAAATCCATCCCCAGATCCCCCCAAACCCAACCCAGATCCCCCAAATCCATCCCCAGATCCCCCCCAAACCCATCCCCAGACACCCCCAAACCCATCCCCAGATCCCCCCAAACCCATCCCAGACACCCCCAACCCAACCCCAGATCCTCCCCAAACCCATCCCCAGATCCCCCAAATCCATCCCCAGATCCCCCCAAACCCAACCCCAGATCCTCCCCAAATCCATCCCAGATCCCCCCAAACCCATCCCAGATCCCCCCCAAATCCAACCCCAGATCCCCCCCAAATCCAACCCCAGATCCCCCCAAATCCAACCCCAAATCCAACCCGACATACCCCAAATCCATCCCCAGATCCCCCAAATCCAACCCCAGATCCCCCCCAAACCCATCCCCAGATCCCCCCCAAACCCAGCCATAAACCATCCCCAGATCCCCCCCAAATCCATCCCAGATCCTCCCAAACCCATCCCCAGATCCCCCCCAAATCCAGCCATAAACCATCCCAGATCCCCTAAATCAACCCCAGATCCCCCCCAAACCCACCCCTGGGGGTCCCCAAGTGTCCCCATCGCCGTTTTGTCACCCCCTGGGACCCCACAGACCCCTCCTCACTCACTGGGCAGCCTCAGGGCCGGGAGAAGGGGCAGGGTCCCCACCATGTCCCCAAGTGTCCCAAACCCTCGGTGACCCCTCGGTGACCCCTTGGTGTCCCCTGTCCCTCAGATCCCGGACCGGAAAGCGGGGTCGGGCGGGGGTCCCGCGTGTCCCCCACTGTCCCCTCAGTGTCCCCACACCCCCGTGTCCCCCTCTGTCCCCTCAGTGTCCCCACACCCCCGTGACCCCTCGGTGACCCCTCGGTGTCCCCAAACCCCCGTGTCCCCCACTGTCCCCAAGTGTCCCCTGTCCCCATGACCCTCGGTGACCCTTGGTGTCCCCTGTCCCTCAGATCCCGGACCGGAAAGCGGGGTCGGGCGGGGGTCCCGCGTGTCCCCCACTGTCCCCTCAGTGTCCCCACACCCCCGTGACCCCCGCTGTCCCCTCAGTGTCCCCAAACTCCTGTGACCCCTCGGTGACCCCTCGGTGTCCCTGTCCCTCACATCCCGGACCGGAAAGTGGTGTCGGGCGGGGGTCCCCGCGTGTCCCCACTGTCCCCTCAGTGTCCCCACACCCCCGTGACCCCCACTGTCCCCTCAGGGTCCCCGCGTGTCCCCCGCTGTCCCCAAGTGTCCCCAAACCCCCGTGACCCCTCGGTGACCCTCAGTGTCCCCTGTCCCTCAGATCCCGGACCGGAAAGCGGGGCGGGGGCTGGGTCCCGCGTGTCCCCCACTGTCCCCTCAGTGTCCCCAAACCCCCATGACCCCTCGGTGACCCCTCGGTGTCCCCTGTCCCTCAGGCCCTCAGGCCCCGGACAGGAAAGCGGGTCGGGGCTGGGTCCCGCGTGTCCCCTGCTGTCCCCTCGGTGTCCCCGTGTGTCCCCCGCCATGTCCCCAAGTGTCCCCACACCCCCGTGACCCTCGGTGTCCCCTGTCCCTCAGATCCCGGACCAGAAAGCGGGGTCGGGGGGCGTCCCCGCGTGTCCCCCACTGTCCCCACACCCCCGTGACCCCCACTGTCCCCTCAGGGTCCCCGTGTCCCCCTCAGTGTCCCCTGTCCCTCAGGCCCCGGACCGGAAACAGGGGTCGGGGCTGGGTCCCCCCGTGTCCCCTCAGGGTCCCGGTGACCCCTCGGTGTCCCCTCGGTGACCCCTCGGTGTCCCCTGTCCCTCAGGCCCTCAGACCCCGGACCGGGAAGCGGTGTGGGGGCTGGGTCCCGCGTGTCCCCCGCTGTCCCCTCAGGATCCCCGTGTCCCTCAGTACCCCCACACCCCTCTGACCCCTCGGTGACCCCTCGGTGTCCCCAGGCCCTCAGATCCCGGACCAGAAAATGGGGTCGGGGGGGTCCCTGCGTGTCCCCCGCTGTCCCCAAGTGTCCCCTGTCCCCCGTGACCCCTCGGTGTCCCCTCGGTGACCCCTCGGTGTCCCTGTCCCTCAGGCCCTCAGGCCCCGGACCGGAAAGCGGGGTCGGGGGGCGTCCCCGCGTGTCCCCCACTGTCCCCTCAGTGTCCCGCGTGTCCCCAGCCATGTCCCCAAGTGTCCCCACGCCTCCCCTGACCCTCGGTGTCCCCTGTCCCTCAGACCCCGGACCGGAAGGCGGTGTCGGGGCTGGCTCCCCAGGTGTCCCCGCACCCCCGGCCATGTCCCCCCGCTGTCCCCTCAGTGTCGCCGCCGCTGTCACTCACGCTGGGCGGGGGGCAGGCAGATGTAGGTGCGGAAGAAGGGGGAGGCGCGCGCCCCCGCCTTGATGCGCGCGGCCAGGGGCCGGCTGAGCTGGCGCGCGCCCAGCGTCAGCAGCTTGGCCAGCGGGAACGCGCCCGCCACCATCCTGGGCCCGGGGGCGCGCGCGCGGCGCGGCGCGGTGACGTCACGGCGCGCGCGCGGCCAGGGGCGATGACGTCACGGCGGGGCGCTGCGCTGCGTTGGACACGCCCCTCCCCCCTTCCCTCTCCCCTCTCCCCTCCCTTCCCTCCCCTCCCCTCCCTCCCCTCCCCTCCCCTCCCCCCTCCCCTCCCCTCCCCTCCCCTCCCCTCCCCTCCCCTCCCTCCCCTCCCCTCCCCTCCCCTCCCTCCCTCCCTCCCTCCCCTCCCTCTCCTTCCCCTCCCCTCCCCTCCCTCCCCTCCCCTCCCTCCCCTCCCCTCCCCTCCCCTCCCCTCCCCTCCCCTCCCCTCCCCTCCCCTCCCCTCCCCTCCCCTCCCCTCCCCTCCCCTCCCCTCCCCTCCCTCCCCTCCCTCCCCTCCCCTCCCCTCCTCTCCTCTCCCCTCCCCTCCTTCTCCTCTCCCCTCCCCTCCTTCTCCCTCCCCTCCCCTCCCCTCCCCTCCCCTCCCCTCCCCTCCCCTCCCCCTCGGTGGTGGCGCCGCCTGGCGAGGCGCGCGCTGGAAGGGACACGCCCCCTTGTCTTGGGGACATCGGGGACACCGGGGGGACACACCTGGGACACCTGGGGGACACTGGGGGACACAGCTGGCGACACCTGGGGACACCTGGGACACCTGGGGGACACTGGGGGACACAGCTGGGGACACCTGGGGACACCTGGGGACACCTGGGGACACCTGGGGGACACTGGGGGACACAGCTGGCGACACCTGGGGACACTGGGACATACCTGGGGACACTGGGGGACACCTAGGGGACACCGGGGGGACACGGGGACACGCCTGAGGACACCGGGACACACCTGGGGGACATTGGGGGACATTGGGACACACCGAGGGGACACTGGGTCACACCTGGGGGACACCGGGACACACCTGGGGACACGGGGGGACACTGGGGGACACCTGGGACACACCTGGGGACACCTGGGACACATCTGGGGGACATCTGGGACACACCTGGGACACACCTGGGGACACTGGGACACACCTGGGACACACCTGGGACACTGGGACACACCTGGGACACACCTGGGGACACTGGGACACCTGCGGGGGACACTGGGACACACCAGGGGACACCGGGGGGACACCGGGGGGACACTGGGGGACACCTGGGACACATCTGGGGGACACCTGGGACACACCTGGGACACACCTGGGGACACTGGGAGACACTGGGACACCTGCGGTGGACACTGGGGGACACTTGAGGGACACCGGGACACCCATGAGGACACTGGGACACACCTGGGGACACCGGGGGGACACCAGGGGACACTGGGGGACACTGGGACACACCTGGGGGACACTGGGACACACCTGGGGGACACTGGGGGACACCTGGGGACACCTGCGGGGGACACTGGGACACACCTGGGGACACCGGGGGGACACCAGGGGACACTGGGGGACACTGCGACACACCGGGCGGACACTGGGACACACCTGGGGGACACTGGGACACACCTGGGGACACCGGGGGGACACTGGGGGACACTGGTGGGACACGGGGACACACCTGGGGACACCAGGGGACACCAGGGGGACACCTGGGACACTGGGAGACACTGGGACACCTGCGGCGGACACTGGGGGACACCGGGGGACACTGGGACACACCAGGGGGACACCTGGGGACACTGGGACACACCAGGGGACACTGGGACACACCAGGGGGACACCTGGGGACACTGGGACACCTGCGGTGGACACTGGGGGACACCAGGGAAGACAGGGGGGACATTAGGACACAGCTGGGGACACGGGGGGGACACTGGGACACACCCGGGTGACACTGAGACCCTTGCAAGTGGCCGTGGACCCCCTTGGTGACACCGGCACCCCCTTGGTGACACCGGCACCCCCTTGGTGACACCAGGACCCCCTTGGTGACACCGGCACCCCCTTGGTGACACCGAGGCTCCTCCCGCCCCTCCCGGGGGCGGTCCCTGCCCGTGCCGGTGCCACCCGAGGGTGACAGAGCCACGGAGCGGCGACACGGGGGAGGTGACACGGGGGAGGTGACACCGGGGGAGGTGACACCGGCACCAGAGCCCCCAGGGGCCACCATGGGCCAGCAGGCAGCGACCCCCGCCCCGCTGAGCCACGTCCCGCCCGGAGCAGAGGTGAGACCCCCCCCGATGTCCCCCGATGTCCCCACTGCTGTCCCCCGATGTCCCCCAATGTCCCCCAATGTCCCCCGATGTCCCCCGATGTCCCCCCGATGTCCCCCGATGTCCCCACTGCTGTCCCCCGATGTCCCCCGATGTCCCCCGATGTCCCCACTGCTGTCCCCCGATGTCCCCACTGCTGTCCCCCGATGTCCCCCGATGTCCCCATCGCTGTCCCTCGCTGTCCCCCTCTCCCCCACCGCCGTCTCTCGCTGCTGTCCCCCGATGTCCCCACTGCTGTCCCCGATGTCCCCCGATGTCCCCCAATGTCCCCCGATGTCCCCCGATGTCCCCCGATGTTCCCGCTGCTGTCCCCGATGCTGTCCCCGATGTCCTCCGCTGTCCCCGATGTCCCCACTGCTGTCCCCGATGTCCCCCGATGTCCCCACTGCTGTCCCCGATATCCCCATTGCTGTCCCCGATGTCCCCACTGCTGTCCCCAATGTCCCCATTACTGTCCCCCATGTCGCCAATGTCCCCACTGCTGTCCCCAATGTCCCCACTGCTGTCCCCAATGTCTCCACTGCTGTCCCCGCTGTCCCCATTACTGTCCCCGCTGTCCCCAATGTCCCCACTGCTGTCCCCAATGTCCCCATTACTGTCCCCCATGTCGCCAATGTCCCCACTGCTGTCCCCGATGTCCCCGCTGCTGTCCCCAATGTCCCCATTACTGTCCCCCATGTCCCCAATGTCCCCATTACTGTCCCCGATGTCCCCACTGCTGTCCCCGATGCTGTCCCCGCTGTCCCCAATGTCCCCATTACTGTCCCCGCTGTCCCCAATGTCCCCCCCAGGATCGCTCCGCTCAGGCCACCGTGCTCGCGTGGCTCCGGTACTGCCAGTCCTGCGAGCTGCACCTGCTGCTGGCCCCGCTGTCCCCGATGTCCCCAATGTCCCCATTACTGTCCCCAATGTCCCCAATGTCCCCCCAGGATCGCTCCGCTCAGGCCACCGTGCTCGCGTGGCTCCGGTACCGCCAGTCCTGCGAGCTGCACCTGCTGCTGGCCCCGCTGTCCCCGATGTCCCCAATGTCCCCACTGCTGTCCCCGCTGTCCCCAATGTCCCCATTACTGTCCCCGCTGTCCCCAGTGTCCCAATGTCCCCAATGTCCCCCCCAGGATCGCTCCGCTCAGGCCACCGTGCTCGCGTGGCTCCGGTACTGCCAGTCCTGCGAGCTGCACCTGCTGCTGGCCCCGCTGTCCCACTCTGTCACCCCGCTGTCCCCCGCTGTCCCCGCTGTCCCCGCTGCTGTCCCCAATGTCTCCACTGCTGGCCCCGCTGTCCCCGATGTCCCCAATGTCCCCATTACTGTCCCCGCTGTCCCCACTGCTGTCCCCAATGTCCCCATTACTGTCCTCGATGTCCCCACTGCTGTCCCCAATGTCCCCATTACTGTCCCTGCTGTCCCCGCTGTCCCCGATGTCCCCACTGCTGTCCCCGATGTCCCCACTGCTGTCCCCGATGTCCCCATTGCTGTCCCCGCTGCTGTCCCCGATGTCCCCACTGCTGTCCCCGATGTCCCCATTGCTGTCCCCGCTGCTGTCCCCGCTGTCCCCAATGTCCCCATTGCTGTCCCCCCCAGGACCGCTCCGCTCAGGCCACCGTGCTCGCGTGGCTCCGGTACCGCCAGTCCTGCGAGCTGCACCTGCTGCTGTCCCCGCTGTCCCCGCTGTCCCCAATGTCCCCATTACTGTCCCCAATGTCCCCATTGCTGTCCCCGCTGCTGTCCCCAATGTCCCCACTGCTGTCCCCGCTGTCCCCAATGTCCCCAATGTCCCCCCCAGGACCGCTCCGCTCAGGCCACCGTGCTCGCGTGGCTCCGGTACCGCCAGTCCTGCGAGCTGCACCTGCTGCTGTCCCCGCTGTCCCCGCTGTCCCCAATGTCCCCATTACTGTCCCCAATGTCCCCACTGCTGTCCCCGCTGTCCCCCCAGGACCGCTCCGCTCAGGCCACCGTGCTCGCGTGGCTCCGGTACCGCCAGTCCTGCGAGCTGCACCTGCTGCTGTCCCCGCTGTCCCCGCTGTCCCCAATGTCCCCATTACTGTCCCCGCTGTCCCCGCTGTCCCCAATGTCCCCATTACTGTCCCCATTACTGTCCCCAATGTCCCCATTACTGTCCCCAATGTCCCCGCTGTCCCCTCAGGACCGCTCCGCTCAGGCCACCGTGCTCGCGTGGCTCCAGTACCGCCAGTCCTGCGAGCTGCACCTGCTGCTGGCCCCGCCCTCCCCAGGTGAGCCGCGACACCTTGGGGACACCGGGGGACACTCCAGGACCCCCCCTGACCCCCCCACGACCCCCCCAGGACCCGTCTGCAACCGCAGCTTCGACCTCTACGCGTGCTGGGGGGACGCTGTCCCCAACAGCACCGCCACTGTCCCCTGCCCCTGGTACCTGCCCTGGTACCACCGAGGTAACGCGGGTCCCCCAGGAGGGGACAGCGAGGGGACAGCTGGGGACAGCGAGGGGACAGCGAGGGGACAGCGGGTGACAGCGGTGCCACAGTGCAGGGCGGGGTGGTGGCGCGGCGCTGCGGCCCCGACGGGCGCTGGGTGACAGATGACACCGGCAGGACCTGGCAGGACAATTCCCAGTGCGAGGACCTGGCGCAGGTGCAGCCGCTGCAGGTGGGGACTGGGAGGGGACAGGGAGGGGACAGCGAGGGGACAGGGATGGGACAGGGAGGGGACAGGGAGGGGACAGGGAGGGGACAGGGATGGGACAGGGAGGGGACAGCGCGGGGACAGGGAGGGGACAGGGAGGGGACAGGGAGGGGACAGCGCGGGGACAGGGAAGGGACAGGGAGGGGACAGGAAGGGGACAGGGAGGGGACAGGGATGGGACAGAGAGGGGACAGACCGGGGACAGCGCGGGGACAGGGATGGGACAGTGAGGACAGGGAGGGGACAGTGAGGGGACAGGGAGGGGACAGGGAAGGGACAGGGAGGGGACAGAGCGGGGACAGGGAGGGGACAGAGCGGGGACAGGGAGGGGACATTGAGGGGACAGAGCGGGAACGTGGCGGGGATAGAGGGGGGACAGGGCAGGGACAATGAGGGGACAGTGAGGGGACAGAGCGGGGACAGGGAGGGGACAGGAAGGGAACACTGAGGGGACAGGGATGGGACAGAGAGGGGACAGAGCGGGGACAGGGAGGGGACAGGAAGGGAACACTGAGGGGACAGGGATGGGACAGAGAGGGGACAGAGCGGGGACAGCGCGGGGACAGGGATGGGACAGGGAGGGGACAGGGAGGGAACACTGAGGGGACAGGGATGGGACAGAGAGGGGACAGCGCGGGGACAGGGATGGGACAGTGAGGACAGGGAGGGGACAGTGAGGGGACAGTGAAGGGACAGGGAGGGGACAGTGAGGGGACAGCGCAGGGACAGTGAGGGGACAGCGCGGGGACAGGGAGGGGACATTGAGGGGACAGGGAGGGGACAGTGAGGGGACAGTGAAGGGACAGGGAGGGGACATCGGGGGACGTGTCGGGGTTGGGGGGGGGACAGCGCGGGGACAGCGGGGGGCGCAGGGAAGTGACGCCGGAGGGGACAGCGGGGGGGACACAGTGGGGTGACACCGCGGGGTGCCACCATGCTGGGAGATGCCACGTGCCTGTCGCTGTGTCGTGCTCCGTGTCACACTGTGCCCCGCGTGTGTCACACTGTGCCCCGCGTCGTGCTGCGCTCCGTGTCGTGCTGTGCCCCGTGTGACACCGTGCGACACCGTGTGACACCGTGTGACACGCCGCGGTGCCACGTGCCACGCTGCGCTGCCACTCGTGTCCCGCCCTGTGTCGCGCTGTGCCGTGCCCCCCGTGTCCCCTGTGTCGCGTCCTGTCCCCTGCTGTGTCCTGTGTGCTGTGTCCCTTGCTGTCACCATGCTGTGCCATGTCCCCCGTGTCCCCATGTCCCCGTGTCCCCGTGTCCCCGTGCCCCTGTGTCCCCATGTCCCGTGTCCCCTGTCCCCCATGTCCCCGTGTCCCCATGTCCCTTGTCCCCATGTCCCCATGTCCCCATGTCCCCGTGTCCCGTGTCCCCATGTCCCCGTGTCCCCATATCCCCGTGTCCCCATGTCCCGTGTCCCCGTGTCCCCGTGTCCCCATGTCCCTTGTCCCCATGTCCCATATCCCCGTGTCCCCATGTCCCCGTGTCCCCGTGTCCCCGTGTCCCCATGTCCCGTGTCCCCGTGTTCCCATGTCCCCATGTTCCGTGTCCCCGTGTCCCCATGTCCCCATGTCCCCATGTCCCCATGTCCCCATGTCCCCATGTCCCCATGTCCCCGTGTCCCCGTGTCCCCGTGTCCCCATGTCCCGTGTCCCCGTGTTCCCATGTCCCCATGTCCCCGTGTCCCGTGTCCCGTGTCCCCCTGTCCCGTGTCCCGTGTCCCCATGTCCCCATGTCCCCATGTCCCCATGTCCCCGTGTCCCCGTGTCCCCATGTCCCCGTGTCCCCATGTCCCCGTGTCCCCGTGTCCCGTGTCCCCATGTCCCCGTGTCCCCCTGTCCCGTGTCCCCATGTCCCCACGTCCCCATGTCCCCATGTCCCCGTGTCCCCGTGTCCCCATGTCCCCGTGTCCCCATGTCCCCATGTCCCCGTGTCCCGTGTCCCGTGTCCCTGTGTCCCGTGTCCCCATGTCCCCATGTCCCCACGTGTCCTCTGTCCCCGTGTCCCCCCATGTCCCCGTGTCCCCCCATGTCCCCCTGTCCCCTGTCCGGTGTCCCCCTGTCCCCTGTCCGGTGTCCCCGTGTCCCCTGTCCGGTGTCCCCCTGTCCCCTGTCCCGTGTCCCGTGTCCCCATGTCCCCATGTCCCCCCGTGTCCCCATGTCCCCCCGTGTCCCCATGTCCCCACATCCCCACATCCCCATGTCCCCCTGTCCCCGTGTCCCCGTGTCCCCCTGTCCCGTGTCCCGTGTCCCATGTCCCCATGTCCCCACGTGTCCTCTGTCCCCGTGTCCCCCCATGTCCCCGTGTCCCCTGTCCGGTGTCCCCGTGTCCCCTGTCCCCTGTCCGGTGTCCCCGTGTCCCCTGTCCGGTGTCCCCGTGTCCCCTCAGCGCCAGGCGTGGCTGCTGGAGCAGTTCCGTCTCCTCTACACCGTGGGATATTCGCTGTCCCTTGTCGCGCTGGTGGTGGCGCTGCTGCTGCTGCTGCTGCTCAGGTAGGGACACACCTGGGGCACTGTCACCTCCTGGGGCTGTGTCACCTCTGTGGGGCTGTGTCACTTCTGGGGGGCTGTGTCACCTCTGAGGGCTGTGTCACCTCTGGGGGGCTGTGTCACCTCTGGGGCTGTGTCACCTCTGGGGCACTGTCACCTCCTGGGGGGCTGTGTCACCCCTGGGGCTGTGTCACACCTGGGGCACTGTCACCTCTGTGGGGCTGTGTCACACCTGGGGCACTGTCACCCCTGGGGCTGTGTCACACCTGGGGCACTGTCACCTCTGTGGGGCTGTGTCACACCTGGGGCACTGTCACCTCCTGGGGGGCTGTGTCACCCCTGGGGCTGTGTCACCTCCTGGGGCACTGTCACCCCTGGGGCTGTGTCACCCCTGGGGGGCTGTGTCACCCCTGGGGGGCTGTGTCACCTCTGGGGCTGTGTCACCCCTGGGGGGCTGTGTCACCTCTGGGGCACTGTCACCTCCTGGGGGGCTGTGTCACCCCTGGGGCACTGTCACCTCCTGGGGGGCTGTGTCACCCCTGGGGCTGTGTCACCTCTGGGGCTGTGTCACCTCCTGGGGGGCTGTGTCACACCTGGGGCTGTGTCACCCCTGGGGCTGTGTCACCTCTGGGGCACTGTCACACCTGGGGCACTGTCACCTCCTGGGGCTGTGTCACCCCTGGGGCACTGTCACCTCTGGGGCTGTGTCACCCCTGGGGCTGTGTCACCCCTGGGGCACTGTCACCCCTGGAGCTGTGTCACCTCTGGGTCTGTCACACCCCTGTGTGCTGCTGCCCCCCGTGGCGGTGTCACCCGGGCGGTGTCCCCGAGTCTCCCAGGGGCTGTCCCCGTGTCACCCAGGCGGTGTCCCCGTGTCACCTGTGTCGGTGTCCCTGTGTCACCCAGGGGCTGTCCCCGTGTCACCCAAGGGCTGTCCCCGTGTCACCCAGGCAGTGTCCCTGTCCCTGTGTCAACCAGGCGGTGTCCCCGTGTCACCCGTGTCAGTGTCCCGGTGTCACCCGTGTCAGTGTCCCCATGTCACCCGTGTCACCCGTGTCCCCGTGTCACCCGTGTCGCTGTCCCCGTGTCACCCGTGTCCCCGTGTCACCCGTGTCACCCGTGTCCCCGTGTCACCCGTGTCACCCGTGTCACCCGTGTCCCCGTGTCACCCGTGTCACCCGTGTCACCCGTGTCCCCGTGTCACCCGTGTCACCCGTGTCCCCGTGTCACCCGTGTCAGTATCCCCATGTCACCCGTGTCGCTGTCCCCGTGTCACCCGTGTCACCCGTGTCATCCGTGTCCCCGTGTCCCCCGTGTCGCTGTCCCCGCAGGCGCCTGCGCTGCACGCGGAACCTGATCCACGCCAACCTCTTCGTGTCCTTCGCGCTCCGGGCCGGCGCCATCCTCACGCGTGACGCGCTGCTGCCACACGGCCACCGCCACGGCCACCCCCTGCAGCTGCTGGGCATGCAGGTGGGCATGGGGACACCCTGGGGACACCGCGGGGACACCCCGGGGACACCCCAGGGACACCCCGGGGACACCCCTGGGGACACCGCGGGGACACCCTGGGGACACCCCAGGGACACCCCGGGGACACCCCTGGGGACACCCGCGGGGGAGCGGGGAAACCCTGGGGACACCCTGGGGACACACGTGGGGACAGCCCTGGGGACACCCGCGGGGGAGCGGGGACACACGTGGGGAAACCCCGGGGACACCCTGGGGACACACGTGGGGACACCCTGGGGACACCGCGGGGACACCCTGGGGACACCGCGGGGACACCCTGGGGACACCGCGGGGACACGGCGGGGACACCCCTGGGGACACTGCGGGGACACCCGTGGGGGAGCGGGGACACCCTGGGGACACCATGGGGACACCCCGGGGACACCGCGGGGACACACGTGGGGACACCCTGGGGACACCGCGGGGACAGCCCTGGGGACACCCTGGGGACACCCCTGGGGACACCCGTGGGGACACCCGCGGGACCGGGGACAACCCACGGGGACACCCGCGGGGACAGCCCTGGGGAAACCCGCGGGGGAGCGGGGACAACCCACGGGGACACTCACGGGGGAGGGTGGCACCCACGGGGACACTCACGGGACCGGAGACAACCCACGGGGACACCCGCGGGACCGGGGACAACCCCCGGGGACACTCACGGGACTGGGTGGCACCCACGGGGACACCCACGGGAGGGAGGCGACACTGACGGCGGAGGCTGGAGGGAGCACACGGGGCCACCCACGGGAGCGGGTGACACTCTCGGGGGTGGCTGTCACCCGCCGCCGGTGGCCGCTGGTGGCCGCTGGTGGCGGTGTCGGGGCGGGGAGGGGACAGCCCTGTGTGTGTGTGTCACCTGTGGTGTCACCGTGTCGCCGCAGGCGGGCCCCGCGTGTCGCGTGGCGCAGAGCCTGGCCCAGTACTGCGTGGGCGCCAATTACGCGTGGGCCATGGGCGAGGGGCTCTTCCTGCTGCGCCTCCTGCTCGCCACCTCCGGCCGCCGCTGCCTGCCCGCCTTCCTCCTCCTCGGATGGGGTGCGACATGGCCCTGGCACCTGTCACCTGTCACCTGTGTCACCTGTGTCACCTGTCACCTGTGTCACCTGTGTCACCTCCTGTGCCTTTGTGTCCCCCCGTGTCTCCCTCCGTGCCACCTCCGGCCGCCGCTGCCTGCCCGCCTTCCTCCTCCTCGGATGGGGTGCGACACGGCCCTGTGTCACCTGTCACCTGTGTCACCTGTGTCACCTGTCACCTGTGTCACCTGTGTCACCTGTGTCACCTGTGTCACCTGTCACCTGTGTCACCTGTGTCACCTGTCACCTGTGTCACCTGTGTCACCTGTGTCACCTGTCACCTGTGTCACCTGTGTCACCTGTGTCACCTGTGTCACCTGTGTCACCTGTGTCACCTCCTGTGCCTTTGTGTCCCCCCGTGTCTCCCCCTCTGTGCCACCTCCGGCCGCCGCTGCCTGCCCGCCTTCCTCCTCCTCGGATGGGGTGCGACATGGCCCTGTGTCACCTGTGTCACCTGTGTCACCTGTGTCACCTGTCACCTGTGTCACCTGTGTCACCTGTGTCACCTCCTGTGCCTTTGTGTCCCCCCCGTGTCTCCCTCCGTGCCACCTCCGGCCGCCGCTGCCTGCCCGCCTTCCTCCTCCTCGGATGGGGTGCGACATGGCCCTGTGTCACCTGTGTCACCTGTGTCACCTGTGTCACCTGTCACCTGTGTCACCTGTGTCACCTGTGTCACCTGTGTCACCTGTGTCACCTGTGTCACCTGTGTCATCTGTGTCACCTGTGTCACCTGTGTCATCTGTGTCACCTGTGTCACCTGTGTCACCTGTGTCACCTGTGTCATCTGTGTCACCTGTGTCACCTGTGTCACCTGTGTCACCTCCTGTGCCTTTGTGTCCCCCCCGTGTCTCCCTCCTCTGTGCCACCTCCGGCCGCCGCTGCCTGCCCGCCTTCCTCCTCCTCGGATGGGGTGCGACATGGCCCTGGCACCTGTCACCTGTCACCTGTGTCACCTGTCACCTGTGTCACCTGTGTCACCTCCTGTGCCTTTGTGTCCCCCCCGTGTCTCCCTCTGTGCCACCTCCGGCCGCCGCTGCCTGCCCGCCTTCCTCCTCCTCGGATGGGGTGCGACATGGCCCTGTGTCACCTGTGTCACCTGTGTCACCTGTCACCTGTGTCACCTGTGTCACCTGTGTCACCTCCTGTGCCTTTGTGTCCCCCCCGTGTCTCCCTCCTGCTCGCCACCTCCGGCCGCCGCTGCCTGCCCGCCTTCCTCCTCCTCGGATGGGGTGCGACATGGCCCTGGCACCTGTCACCTGTGTCACCTGTGTCACCTGTCACCTGTGTCATCTGTCACCTGTGTCACCTGTGTCACCTCCTGTGCCTTTGTGTCCCCCCCGTGTCTCCCTCCGTGCCACCTCCGGCCGCCGCTGCCTGCCCGCCTTCCTCCTCCTCGGATGGGGTGCGACATGGCCCTGTGTCACCTGTGTCACCTGTGTCACCTGTCACCTGTGTCACCTGTGTCACCTGTGTCACCTGGCACCTGTGGCACCTGTGGCACCTGTGGCACTGTGTCATCTGTCACCTGTGTTGCTGTGTCACCTGGTACCTGTGGCACCTGTCACCTGTGTCACCTGTGTCACCTGTGTCACCTGGCACCTGTGGCACTGTGTCATCTGTCACCTGTCACCTCTGGCACCTGTGTGTCCCCCCGTGTCCCCCTCATGTCCCTCTCCGTGCCACCTCTTGTCTCACCTGTGGCACCTGTCACCTGTGTCACCTGTGTCACCTGTGTCACTTGTGTCACCTGTGTCACCCGTGGCACCTGTGGCACCTGTGGCACCCGTGTCGCTGTGGCAGCTGTGGCACCCGTGGCACCTGTGGCACCTGTGGCACCTGTGTCGCTGTGTCACCTGTGGCACCTGTGTCACCCGTGGCACCCGTGGCACCTGTGGCACCTGTGGCACCTGTGTCGCTGTGCCACCTGTGTCACCTGCTGTGCCTTTGTGTCCCCCCCGTGTCCCCCCCCGTGCCAACTCCCGTGCCCCCGTGTCACCTGTGGCACCTGTGTCACCTCTGTCACCTGTGGAGCTGTGGCACCTGTGGCACCTCTGTCATCTGTGGCACCTGTGGCACTGTGTCACCTGTGGCACCTGTGGCACCTCCTGTGCTTTTGTGTCCCCCCGTGTCCCCCCCATGTCCCCCTCCGTGCCACCTCCTGTGCCCCCGTATCATCTGTGTCACCCGTGTCACCAGTGTCCCCAGTGTCACCTGTGTCCCCAGTGTCACCTGTGTCACCAATGTCACCTGTGTCACCCGTGTCACCTGTGTGTCCCCCCGTGTCCCCCGCTGTCCCTAACCGTTCGTGTCCCCCACCCCAGGTGTCCCCGTGCTCTTCGTTGTCCCCTGGGTCCTCCTGCGGTACCTGTACGAGAACGAGGGGTGAGGCCACCTGTCCCCCACCCTGTCCCCTCCCTGTCCCCTCCCTGTCCCCGCTCTGTCCCCACCCTGTCCCCGCGCTGTCCCCACCCTGTCCCCCACCCTGTCCCCCACCCTGTCCCCCACCCTGTCCCCCGCTCTGTCCCCTCTCTGTCCCCTCCCTGTCCCCTCCCTGTCCCCTCCCTGTCCCCGCTCTGTCCCCACACTGTCCCCGCGCTGTCCCCCTCGCTGTCCCCACGCTGTCCCCGCCCTGTCCCCACCCTGTCCCCTCCCTGTCCCCTCTCTGTCCCCTCCCTGTCCCCTCTCTGTCCCCACCCTGTCCCCGCGCTGTCCCCACCCTGTCCCCGCGCTGTCCCCGCGCTGTCCCCGCGCTGTCCCCGCGCTGTCCCCACCCTGTCCCCACCCTGTCCCCGCGCTGTCCCCGCACTGTCCCCGCTCTGTCCCCACCCTGTCCCCCGCTCTGTCCCCGCTCTGTCCCCGCTCTGTCCCCGCGCTGTCCCCGCGCTGTCCCCATGCTGTCCCCACCCTGTCCCCGCGCTGTCCCCGCGCTGTCCCCGCGCTGTCCCCATGCTGTCCCCACCCTGTCCCCGCTCTGTCCCCGCGCTGTCCCCCCCCGTCCCCGCGCTGTCCCCTGCGCTGTCCCCGCCCTGTCCCCCACCCTGTCCCCCGCTCTGTCCCCGCTCTGTCCCCCCACTGTCCCCCGCGCTGTCCCCGCTCTGTCCCCGCTCTGTCCCCGCGCTGTCCCCGCTTTGTCCCCTCGGAGGGGACATCGGTGACACTTTTGGGGAGGGGGCTGAGCGCGCCCCCGCCGCCCCCGCAGGTGCTGGGAACGCAACGAGAAGGTGGCGGTGTGGTGGCTGATCCGCTGTCCCATCCTGGTGGCCGTCGCGGTGGGTGACATCGCGACGGGGGTGGCGGTGGCTTGGGGGGGGGTGTCCGGGTGTCGCGGGAGGTGCCACCGCGGGTGTCGCCTCTGCTGTCGCCTCCCCCTGCCAGGTGAACTTCGTGGTGTTCGTGCGCATCGTGCGGATCCTGGTGGCCAAAGTGCGCGCGCGCCAGGTGTCCCGCGGGGACACGCGGCTCAGGTGGGGACATCGCGGGTGGGGACACGCGGCTCAGGTGGGGACATCGCGCGTGGGGACACGCGGCTCAGGTGGGGACATCGCGCGTGGGGACACGCGGGGACACGCGGCTCAGGTGGGGACCTCGAGTGGGGGACACGCGGCTCAGGTGGGGACATCGGGTGGGGGGGACACGCGGCTCAGGTGGGGACATCGCGAGTGGGGACACGCGGCTCAGGTGGGGACATCGCGGGGGGGGACACGCGGCTCAGGTGGGGACATCGCGGGTGGGGGACACGCGGCTCAGGTGGGGACATCGAGTGGGGGGGACACGCGGCTCAGGTGGGGACATCGAGTGGGGGGGACACGCGGCTCAGGTGGGGACATCGAGTGGGGGACACGCGGCTCAGGTGGGGACATCGGGTGGGGACACGCGGCTCAGGTGGGGACATCGAGTGGGGGGGACACGCGGCTCAGGTGGGGACATCGGGTGGGGACACGCGGCTCAGGTGGGGACATCGAGTGGGGGGGACACGCGGCTCAGGTGGGGACATCGCGGATGGGGACACGCGGCTCAGGTGGGGACATCGCGAGTGGGGACACGCGGCTCAGGTGGGGACATCGCGGGTGGCGACACGCGGCTCAGGTGGGGACATCGCGCGTGGGGACACGCGGCTCAGGTGGGGACATCGCGGGGGGGACACGCGGCTCAGGTGGGGACATCGCGGGGGGGACACGCGGCTCACGTGGGGACATCGCGAGTGGGGACACGCGGCTCAGGTGGGGACATCGCGGGTGGGGGGGACACGCGGCTCAGGTGGGGACATCGAGTGGGGACACGCGGCTCAGGTGGGGACATCGAGTGGGGACACGCGGCTCAGGTGGGGACATCGCGGGGGTGGGGACACGCGGCTCAGGTGGGGACATCGAGTGGGGGACACGCGGCTCAGGTGGGGACATCGAGTGGGGACACGCGGCTCAGGTGGGGACATCGAGTGGGGGGGACACGCGGCTCAGGTGGGGACATCGAGTGGGGGGGACACGCGGCTCAGGTGGGGACATCGCGCGTGGGGACACGCGGCTCAGGTGGGGACATCGCGGGGGGGGACACGCGGCTCAGGTGGGGACATCGAGTGGGGACACGCGGCTCAGGTGGGGACATCGCGGGTGGGGGGGACACGCGGCTCAGGTGGGGACATCGGGTGGGGGACACGCGGCTCAGGTGGGGACATCGCGGGTGGGGACACGCGGCTCAGGTGGGGACATCGCGAGTGGGGACACGCGGCTCAGGTGGGGACATCGCGGGTGGGGACACGCGGCTCAGGTGGGGACATCGAGTGGGGGGGACACGCGGCTCAGGTGGGGACATCGAGTGGGGGACACGCGGCTCAGGTGGGGACATCGGGGGGGGGACACGCGGCTCAGGTGGGGACATCGCGAGTGGGGACACGCGGCTCAGGTGGGGACATCGATGGGGACACGCGGCTCAGGTGGGGACATCGGGTGGGGACACGCGGCTCAGGTGGGGACATCGCGGGTGGGGACACGCGGCTCAGGTGGGGACATCGCGCGGGGACACGCGGCTCAGGTGGGGACATCGCGGGTGGGGGGGACACGCGGCTCAGGTGGGGACATCGCGCGGGGACACGCGGCTCAGGTGGGGACATCGCGGGTGGGGGGGACACGCGGCTCAGGTGGGGACATCGCGGGTGGGGACACGCGGCTCAGGTGGGGACATCACGCGGGGACACGCGGCTCAGGTGGGGACATCGGGTGGGGGGGACACGCGGCTCAGGTGGGGACATCGCGGGTGGGGAGGACACGCGGCTCAGGTGGGGACATCGGGTGGGGACACGCGGCTCAGGTGGGGACATCGAGTGGGGGGGACACGCGGCTCAGGTGGGGACGTCGCGGGGGGGGGGGACACGGCCACCGCAGCTGGGCAGGGTGGGGACACCAGCTCGCCATCGCTGGCCGTGTCCCCTGAAGTGTCCCCGCGTGTCCCCGGGGGTGTCCCCGTGTCCCCGGGGGTGTCCCCGTGTCCCCAGAAGTGTCCCCGCGTGTCCCCGGTGGTGTCCCCGTGTCCGGCGGCGTCCCCGGGGATGTCCCAGCGGTGTCCCCAGGCGTGTCCTCATGTCCGAGGGTGTGCCCAGGCGTGTCCCCGTGTCCGGGAGTGTCCCCGCGTGTCTCAGCGGTGTCCCCGCGTGTCGTCAGGGGTGTCCCCGTGTCCGGGAGTGACCCCGCGTGTCCCAGCGGTGTCCCCGCGTGTACCCGGGGGTTCCCCAGCGGTGTCCCCGCGTGTCGTCAGGGGTGTCCCCGGGTTCGGGGGTGTCCCCGGGGATGTCCCAGCGGTGTCCCCGCGTGTCCCCGCGGTGTCCTCGTGGTGTCCCCGGGTCCGGGGGTGTCCCAGCGGTGTCCCGCGTGTCCCCATGTCCTGGGGTGTCCCCGCGGTGTCCCCGGGGGTGTCCCCGGAGGTGTCCCCGTGTCCCAGCGGTGTCTCCGTGTCCGGGGGTGTCCCAGTGGTGTCCCCACGTGTCCCAGCGTGTCCCCGGGGGTGTCCCAGCGGTGTCCCCGCGTGTCCCCGGGGGTGTCCCCACGTGTCCCAGCGGTGTCCCCACGGTGTCCCCGCGTGTCCCCACGTGTCCCCGGGGGTGTCCCCATGTCCGGGGGTGTCCCAGCGGTGTCCCCGGGAGTGTCCCCGTGTCCGGGGGTGTCCCCGCGTGTCCCCGGGGATGTCCCCGCGTGTCCCAGCGGTGTCCCCGCGTGTCCCCACGTGTCCCCGGGGGTGTCCCCATGTCCGGGGGTGTCCCCACGGTGCCCCCCGCGTGCCCCCGGGGGTGTCCCCGCGTGTCCCCGGGAGTGTCCCCGTGTCCGGGGGTGTCCCCGCGTGTCCCGGGGTTGTCCCCGCGTGTCCTAGTGGTGTCCCCACGTGTCCCCACGTGTCCCCGGGGTTGTCCCCATGTCCGGGGGTGTCCCCACGGTGCTCCCCGCGTGTCCCCGCGTGTCCCCGGGGGTGTCCCAGCGGTGTCCCCGGGAGTGTCCCCGTGTCCGGGGGTGTCCCCGCGTGTCCTGGGGATGTCCCCGCGTGTCCCAGCGGTGTCCCCACGTGTCCCCGGGGGTGTCCCCATGTCCGGGGGTGTCCCCACGGTGCCCCCCGCGTGTTCCCGCGTGTCCCCGGGGGTGTCCCAGCGGTGTCCCCACGTGTCCCCACGTGTCCCCGGGGGTGTCCCCATGTCCGGGGGTGTCCCCACGGTGCCCCCCGCGTGTCCCCGCGTGTCCCCGGGGGTGTCCCAGCGGTGTCCCCGGGAGTGTCCCCGTGTCCGGGGGTGTCCCCGCGTGTCCTGGGGATGTCCCCGCGTGTCCCAGCGGTGTCCCCGCGTGTCCCCACGTGTCCCCGGGGGTGTCCCCATGTCCGGGGGTGTCCCCACGGTGCCCCCCGCGTGTCCCCGCGTGTTCCCGGGGGTGTCCCAGCGGTGTCCCCGGGAGTGTCCCCGTGTCCGGGGGTGTCCCCGCGTGTCCTGGGGATGTCCCCGCGTGTCCCAGCGGTGTCCCCGCGTGTCCCCACGTGTCCCCGGGGGTGTCCCCATGTCCGGGGGTGTCCCCACGGTGCCCCCCGCGTGTCCCTGGGGGTGTCCCAGCGGTGTCCCCACGTGTCCCCACGTGTCCCCGGGAGTGTCCCCGTGTCCGGGGGTGTCCCCGCGTGTCCCCGGGGATGTCCCCGCGTGTCCCCGCGATGTCCCCACGGTGTCCCCGCGTGTCCCCAGGCTGGCGCGCTCCACGCTGACGCTGATCCCGCTGCTGGGAGTGCACGAGGTGATTTTCGCCCTGGCCGGGGAGGGCGAAGGCGGCGGCGGCCTGAGGCTGGCCCGGCTCTGCCTTCACCTGCTGCTCACCTCGCTGCAGGTGAGGGCGACAACGCCGCGACAACACCGCGACAACACCGCGACAACACCGCGACAACACCGCGACAACACCGCGACAACACCGCGACAACACCGCGACACCGGGGAGGGCGAAACGCGGCTTCCATGGGGTTAATTTGGGGTAATTAATTTGGGGTGTCCCCACACGTGTCCCCCCCCTTGTCCCCCCACCCAGGGTCTGGTGGTCAGCGTCCTGTACTGCTTCACCAACAAGGAGGTGCGTCACCGGCCGGGCGTGTCGCGACAGGGTGCCGCGCCCCGCAGCGTCATGTCGCGACATGCCGCCCGCAGGTGCAGGCTGAGATCCGCCGGGGGTGGCAGCGCTGCCGTCTGGGGGTCCCCGGCCCCGCCAGGGCCCCCCCGAGGGGTCGCTCCCGGCCGGGGCAGCGCCCGGTGGTCGAGAGCGGCTGCTGAAGGGGCGGGGGGCACCCATGGGTGCTGGGCAGGGGGGGGGTCTCCGAGAGTTTGGGGTGCGGGAGGGGTTGTGGGTCAGTTTAGGGCGGAATCCGGGGGATTTGGGTCAGTTTAGGGCGGAATCTGGGGAATTTGGGTGTTTGGGGATGGGGGGTTTCAATGCCTTGGGGTTCAGGGTCAGTTTAGGGCAGAATCCGGGGGATTTGGGTGTTTGGGGATGGGGGGGTTCAATGCCTTGGGGTTTTGGGTCAGTTTAGGGTGGAATCCGGGGGATTTGGGTCAGTTTAGGGCAGAATCCGGGGAATTTGGGTGTTTTGGGGAGGGGTGTTCAATGCTTTGGGGTTCTGGGTCAGTTTAGGGCGGAATCCGGGGGATTTGGGTGTTTGGGGATGGGGGGCTCAATGCCTTGGGGTTCTGGGTCAGTTTAGGGCGGAATCCGGGGGATTTGGGTCAGTTTAGGGCGGAATCCGGGGGATTTGGGTGTTTTAGGGGGGTTCAATGCCTTGGGGTTCTGGGTCAGTTTAGGGCGGAATCCGGGGGATTTGGGTGTTTTGGGGAGGGGGGGCTCAATGCCTTGGGGTTCTGGGTCAGTTTAGGGCAGAATCCGGGGGATTTGGGTCAGTTTAGGGCGGAATCCGGGGGATTTGGGTCAGTTTAGGGCGGAATCCGGGGGATTTGGGTGTTTTGGGGAGGGGGGCTCAATGCCTTGGGGTTCAGGGTCAGTTTAGGGCGGAATCCGGGGGATTTGGGTGTTTTAGGGGGGTTCAATGCTTTGGGGTTCTGGGTCAGTTTAGGGTGGAATCCGGGGAATTTGGGTGTTTTAGGGGGGTTCAATGCCTTGGGGTTCTGGGTCAGTTTAGGGCGGAATCCGGGGGATTTGGGTTTTTTTGGAGGGGGATTTCAATGCCTTGGGGTTCTGGGTCAATTTAGGGCAGAATCCGGGGGATTTGGGTATTTTGGGGAGGGGGTTCAATGCTTTGGGGTCCTGTGGGGGACATCGGGGGTCCCCAGGTTTGTACCCTAAACATAAAACAACCACGTGACACCCAGGGGTGCTGTGCGGTCATTGTGAGGGGGGAACTACGACTCCCAGCGTGCCCCGCGGGGCGGCGCCGAGCGTCACGGGGAGACTACGACTCCCGTGATGCCCCGCGCGGCGCAGGCGCGGAGCGCGGCGGGCACGTGCGCAGGCGCGGCGGGGCACCCCGGAAGCGGCCGGAGAGGCGGAGCGGCCGCGCCCGGCACTGCCCGGTGAGCGGGGGAGGGGCGGCGGCACCGGGTGGGGCCCGGCTTAGCGCGGGAGGGGGAGGGGCGCGGGGCATCGCGGGGCAGCCCCGGCGAGCGGCCGAGCCTGCGGGTCGGTGGCTGAGAGCGGCCACGGGGCCTCACGGAGGGGACGGCGGGGGCTCTGGGGGGGGGGGGGATCTCGGTGCGGCACCGAGCACCGGCGCGGGGGGACGGCGCCGCTCAGCCGACACGCGGGGCGCGCCGGGTGGGCCCGGTGGTGTCTCCGCGCCCCCAGCGCGGCGGGGCCGGGCCGGATAACGCGTTCCCCACACCGGACACCGGAGCCGGGTCCCCCCCCCGGACCCCCCCCGAGCCCACGCGGGACCGGGACGGCGGCGCGGGACCGGGCGGGGCCGCCGGGCCACGCCCACCCCGAGGCCACGCCCCCCGGCCCGGCCGTGCCCCCGCGCGCCGCCGTCCATATATGGGCATGGCCCGAACGCCGCGCGCTGATTGGCTGCCGGCCGGGCGCGCGCGCGGGGGATGAGGCGTTAAACGGGCGGGGCGGGGCGGGGCCAGAGAGGGGCGGGGCTTGAGGAGGGGTGGGCGGGGCTTAGCGGGCTCGGGGGGGCGGGGCTTGGGGCGCGCGTGGGAAGGGGGCGCGGCCCCGCGATGTCCCCGAGGGTCCCCCAAGGGTTCCCCGTGATGTCCCTGAGGGTCCCCCGCGATGTCCCTGAGGGTCCCCCGGGATGTCCCCAAGGGTCCCCCGAGGGTCCCCCGTGATGTCCCCGAGGGTTCCCCGCGATGTCCCTGGGGGTCCCCCATGATGTCCCCGAGGGTCCCCCATGATGTCCCCGAGGATCCCCTGGGGGTCCCCCATGATCATGTCTCCAAGGGTCCCCCGGGGGTGTCCTGCGATGTCCCCCGAGGGTCCCCTGCGATGTCCCCGAGGGTCCCCCAGGGGTCCCCTGTGATGTCCCCGAGGGTCCCCCGAGATGTCTCCGAGGGTTCCCCGCGGGTCCCCCACGATGTCCCTGTGATGTCCCCGAGGGTCCCCTGCGATGTCCCTGAGGGTCCCCCGGGATGTCCCCGAGGGTCTCCCGAGGGTCCCCTGCGATGTCCCCCGAGGGTCCCCCGGGATGTCCCTGGGGGTCCCCCGTGATGTCCCCGAGGGTCCCCCGAGATGTCTCCGAGGGTCCCCCGCGGGTCCCCCACGATGTCCCCGTGATGTCCCCGCGGGTCCCCCCGCCATCACCGCCCGTCTCTCCACAGGCCCGGGCGGCCCCGGCGGCGCGGCCGTGCCATGCGGCGCTGATGGAGCCCAACGCCTTCCCGCAGCTGCAGCTGTGGTGCCCGCGGCCCTTTGGCACCTTCTCGCAGAACAAGCCATGCGCCCCCGCCGGAGCCGCCCCCGCAGCCCCCCGCAAACCCCTGAGCTGCCGCCCCTCCGAGAACACCCCCCCGGAGCCCCCCGAGCCCGGCCCGGCGCCGGCGCCGGCGGCCGAGGACGGCCGGGTGTTGCTGGACACGTGGTACGTCATCAAACCGGGCAACACCAAGGAGAAGGTGGCTTTCTTCGTGGCCCACCAGTGCGGCACCGGCGGCGCCGGCGGCACCGGAGGCCGCGCCAGCACCATGAAGGTCAAGGGCAACTGGGGCAGTGACAGCTCCAAAGCCAAGCGGCGCCGGCGCTGCCACGACCCCAAAGCTGCGCCCGGCCCGCCCTGGGCCGCCAGCTCCGGTGACGCCCCCAAGGACCCTCCTAAGGACACCCCCAGGGACACCCCCGGCGACGCCGTCGGGGACGGCGCCAGCGACGCCCCGGACCTGCTGTCGGTGGCGGAGATGGTGGCGCTGGTGGAGCGGCGAGCGGCGCTGGCCCTGCAGAGCCTGCCCCGGCCCTGCGACGCTCCGGCCCCGCTGGTGCTGCTGGAGGCGCCCGGTGGCCCCGAGTGCCGGCGCGTGGCCGCGGCCGTGGCCCAGTTCGAATCGCAGCAGCAGCACCACCGGGAGCGCGGCGGCGGCGGCGGCGGCGGCGGCGGCGGCGGCCGGCCCAACGGGCTGTGCCGCGGCGGATCCGCGGCGGAGTGCGCGCCGGGAGCGGCCACGGCGGCGGGGCCCGGCGAGGTGAGGATCGCCTTCCGCATCTCCAGCGGGCGGGAGCCCCGAGCGGCCGCCGCGGCCACCGGCGCCGTCCCCGAGCGGCCCCGCGCGCTGGGCGCCAAGGACCAGATCACCTGCGACCTGTACCGGCTGGTCAGCCCGGCGCGCGCCGGCGTGGAGCTGCTGCTGGCCGCCAAAGGCGACAAGGACGGCGCCGACGAGGCGGCGTCGGCGTCGGCAACGGAGCCGAGCTCTGGCGCGGCCGAGGGTCCGGCGGCGCCGCGGGACTGCGCGTCCGGCTTCCACGTGGACGTGGTGGTGACGGGCGTGGTGGACCAGTGCGTGTTCTTCGGCAAGGACAGCGCCAAGCAGGTGACGGAGGAGACGGTGCGGCTGCCGGACGAGCCGCCGCCGCCGGGGCAGCTCTTCCTGCTGCCCGGCCGGCACGAGGAACCGGCGTCGGCATCGTCGGCGTCGCCGGGCAGGGAGGCCGGCGGGGACCCGGCGCTGTGCCGGCTGTACCGGCACGTGTCCCACGATTTCCTGGAGATCCGTTTCAAGATCCAGCGGCTGCTGGAGCCGCGGCAGTACATGCTGCTGCTGCCCGAGCACGTCATGGTGAAGATCTTCAGCTACCTGCCCACGCAGGCGCTGGCCGCCCTCAAGTGCTCGTGCCACTACTTCAAATCCATCATCGAGACTTTCGGCGTGCAGGCCACGGATTCCCGCTGGAACCGCGACCCGCTGTACCGCGACGACCCCTGCAAGCAGTGCAAGAAGCGCTACGAGCGCGGGGACGTGTCCCTGTGCCGCTGGCACCCCAAGCCCTACCACCACGACCTCCCCTACGGCCGCTCCTACTGGATGTGCTGCCGGCGGCCGGACCGGGACGCGCCCGGCTGCCGGACGGGGCTGCACGACAACAACTGGGTGAACCCGGGCGGCCGCAGGGAGGACGGGAGGTGAAGGACGGACGGACGGACGGACGGACGGACGGAGGGATGGACGGATGGACAGATCGGGGGATGCGTCCGGGGATGGGAAGGGCGGAAGGATGGAAAAAAAAAAAGGAATGGAACGGTGGAGTGTGGAAGCGTGAAGGGGAGGGGAGGGGACGGGGTGGAGGTGGCCGGGTGTGGATGAAGGGGTGGGGATGTCCCCAGCTGGGCTGGTGGCCTTGTGGAGGGTGACGTTGCCCTGCAGGGTGGTGTCCCCGTGAAGGACAGTGGGGACAGCCAGTGGCAATGTCCCCAACTGGGGTGGTGGCCTTGTGGAGGGTGACATTGCCCTGCAGGGTGTTGTCTCCAGAGAGGACAGTGGGGACAGCTGATGGCAATGTCCCCAGCCAGACTGGTGGCCCCAAGCAGGGTGACATTGCCCTGCAGGGTGGTGTCCCTGTTGACAGTGGTGACAGCTGATGGCGATGTCCTGGTACAGGGCTGGTGTCCCCAGGCAGGGTGACATTGCCCTGCAGGGTGATGTCCCTGTGACAGACAATGGGGACAGCTGGTGGCAATGTCCTGGACAGGGTTGGTGGCCCCAAGCAGGGTGACATTGCCCTGCAGGGTGGTGTCCCCAGAGAGGACAGTGGCATCATCACGATGTCCCCAACTGGGCTGGTGGCCTTGTGCAGGGTCACGTTCCTCTCCAGGGTGGTGTCCCCAGAGAGGACAGTGGGGACAGCTGATGGCAATGTCCCCAGCCAGACTGGTGGCCCCAAGCAGGGTGACATTGCCCTGCAGGGCGATGTCCCTGTGACAGACAATGGGGACAGCCAGTGGCAATGTCCTGGACAGGGCTGGTGTCCCCAGGCAGGGTGACATTGCCCTGCAGGGTGGTGTCCCCATGACAGCCAATGGGGACGGCCAATGGTGATGTCCCCAACTGGGCTGGTGGCCTTGTGCAGGGTCACGTTCCTCTCCAGGGTGGTGTCCCCAGAGAGGACAGTGGGGACAGCCGATGGCGATGTCCCCAACCGGGCTGGTGGCCCCAAGCCGGGTGACATTGCCCTGCAGGGTGGTGTCCCCGTGACAGACAATGGGGACAGCCGATGGTGATGTCCCCAACTGGGCTGGTGGCCTTGTGGAGGGTCACGTTCCTCTCCAGGGTGGTGTCCCCACAGAGGACAATGGGGACAGCTGATGGCGATGTCCTGGACAGGGCTGGTGGCCCCAAGCCGGGTGACATTGCCCTGCAGGGTGGTGTCCCTGTTAAGGACAGTGGGGACAGCCGATGGCGATGTCCTGGACAGGGCTGGTGGCCCCAAGCAGGGTGACATTGCCCTGCAGGGTGGTGTCCCCATGAAGGACAGTGGGGACAGCCAGTGGCAATGTCCCCAGCTGGGGTGGTGGCCTTGTGGAGGGTCACGTTCCTCTCCAGGGTGGTGTCCCCAGAGAGGACAGTGGGGACAGTTGATGGCGATGTCCCCAGCCGGACTGGTGTCCCCAGGCAGGGTGACATTGCCCTGCAGGGCGATGTCCCTGTGACAGACAATGGGGACAGCTGGTGGCAATGTCCTGGACAGGGCTGGTGGCCCCAAGCAGGGTGACATTGCCCTGCAGGGAGATGTCCCTGTGACAGACAATGGGGACAGGCAATGGTGATGTCCCCAACTGGGCTGGTGTCCCCAGGCAGGGTGACATTGCCCTGCAGGGTGGTGTCCCCATGAAGGACAGTGGCATCATCACAGTGTCCCCAACCGGGCTGGTGTCCCCAGGCAGGGTGACATTGCCCTGCAGGGTGGTGTCCCCGTGAAGGACAGTGGCATCATCACAATGTCCCCAACTGGGCTGGTGGCCTTGTGGAAGGTGACATTCCTCTCCAGGGTGATGTCCCCGTGACAGACAATGGGGACAGCCAATGGTGATGTCCCCAACTGGGCTGGTGGCCCCAAGCCGGGTGACATTGCCCTGCAGGGTGATGTCCCCATGACAGACAATGGGGACAGCCGATGGTGATGTCCCCAACTGGGCTGGTGGCCTTGTGGAGGGTGACATTGCCCTGCAGGGTGTTGTCTCCAGAGAGGGCAGTGGGGACAGCTGATGGCAATGTCCCCAGCTGGGCTGGTGGCCTTGTGGAGGGTGACATTGCCCTGCAAGGTGGTGTCCCCATGAAGGACAGTGGGGACAGCCAGTGGCAATGTCCCCAGCTGGGCTGGTGGCCCCAGGCAGGGTGACATTGCCCTGCAGGGTGGTGTCCCCAGAGAGGACAGTGGCATCATCACAATGTCCCCACCTGGGCTGGTGGCCTTGTGGAGGGTGACATTGCCCTGCAGGGTGTTGTCCCCAGAGAGGGCAGTGGGGACAGCTGATGGCGATGTCCCCAACTGGGCTGGTGGCCCCAAGCCAGGTGACATTGCCCTGCAGGGTGGTGTCCCCATGACAGACAATGGGGACAGCCAATGGTGATGTCCCCAGCTGGGCTGGTGGCCCCAAGCAGGGTGACATTGCCCTGCAGGGTGATGTCCCCGTGAAGGACAGTGGCATCATCACAATGTCCCCAACTGGGCTGGTGGCCTTGTGGAGGGTGACATTGCCCTGCAGGGTGATGTCCCCGTGAAGGACAGTGGCATCATCACAATGTCCCCAACTGGGCTGGTGGCCTTGTGGAAGGTGACATTCCTCTCCAGGGTGATGTCCCCATGACAGACAATGGGGACAGCCAATGGTGATGTCCCCAACTGGGCTGGTGGCCCCAAGCAGGGTGACATTGCCCTGCAGGGTGGTGTCCCCAGAGAGGACAGTGGCATCATCACAATGTCCCCAGCCAGACTGGTGTCCCCAGGCAGGGTGACATTGCCCTGCAGGGTGGTGTCCCCAGAGAGGACAGTGGCATCATCACAATGTCCCCAGCCAGACTGGTGTCCCCAGGCAGGGTGACATTGCCCTGCAGGGTGGTGTCCCCAGAGAGGACAGTGGCATCATCACAATGTCCCCAGCCAGACTGGTGTCCCCAGGCAGGGTGACATTGCCCTGCAGGTTGGTGTCCCCAGAGAGGACAGTGGCATCATCACAATGTCCCCAGCTGGGGTGGTGGCCTTGTGGAGGGTGACATTGCCCTGCAGGGTGATGTCCCCACAGAGGACAGTGGGGACAGCCGATGGCAATGTCCTGGACAGGGCTGGTGGCCCCAGGGAGGGTGACATTGCCCTGCAAGGTGGTGTCCCCAGAGAGGACAGTGGGGACAGCCAGTGGCAATGTCCCCAGCTGGGGTGGTGGCCTTGTGGAGGGTGACATTGCCCTGCAGGGTGATGTCCCCAGAGAGGACAGTGGCATCATCACAATGTCCCCAGCTGGGGTGGTGGCCTTGTGGAGGGTCACGTTCCTCTCCAGGGTGGTGTCCCCAGAGAGGACAATGGGGACAGCTGATGGCAATGTCCTTGACAGGGCTGGTGGCCCCAAGCCGGGTGACATTGCCCTGCAGGGCGGTGTCCCCACAGAGGGCAGTGGGGACAGCTGATGGCGATGTCCCCAGCCGGACTGGTGTCCCCAGGCAGGGTGACATTGCCCTGCAGGGTGGTGTCCCCAGAGAGGACAGTGGGGACAGCTGATGGCGATGTCCTGGACAGGGCTGGTGGCCCCAGGCAGGGTGACATTGCCCTGCAGGGTGATGTCCCCATGAAGGACAGTGGCATCATCACAATGTCCCCAGCCAGACTGGTGTCTCCAAGCAGGGTGACATTGCCCTGCAGGGTGGTGTCCCCATGAAGGACAGTGGCATCATCACAATGTCCCCAGCCAGACTGGTGTCTCCAAGCAGGGTGACATTGCCCTGCAGGGTGATGTCCCCGTGAAGGACAGTGGCATCATCACAATGTCCCCAGCTGGGCTGGTGGCCTTGTGGAGGGTGACATTGCCCTGCAGGGTGGTGTTCCTGTGAAGGACAGTGGCATCATCACAGTGTCCCCAACCGGGCTGGTGGCCCCAGGCAGGGTGACATTGCCCTGCAGGCTGATGTCCCCATGAAGGACAGTGGCATCATCACAATGTCCCCAGCTGGGCTGGTGGCCCCAAGCCAGGTGACATTGCCCTGCAGGGAGATGTCCCTGTGACAGACAATGGGGACAGCCAATGGTGATGTCCCCAACTGGGCTGGTGGCCCTGTGGAGGGTCACGTTCCTCTCCAGAGAGGTGTCCCCACAGAGGGCAGTGGGGACAGCCGATGGCAATGTCCTGGACAGGGCTGGTGGCCTTGTGGAGGGTGACATTGCCCTGCAGGGTGGTGTCCCCAGAGAGGACAGTGGCATCATCACAATGTCCCCAGCCAGATTGGTGGCCCCAGGCAGGGTGACATTGCCCTGCAGGGTGGTGTCCCCATGAAGGACAGTGGCATCATCACAATGTCCCCAGCTGGGCTGGTGGCCCATCCAAGGACGATGTCCCTCCGAGGGTGACGTCCCCACATGGGGACAGCCCAGCGGTGCAGGTCCCAAGGAAGGGGGTGGCTGGTGGCATCTCGGGAAGGTGACAGCCCTGCCCAGGTGACAGCTCTGCCCAGGTGACAGCCCTGCCCAGGTGACAGCCCTGCCCGGGTGACAGCCCTGCCCAGGTGACAGCTCTGCACAGGTGACAGCTCTGCACAGGTGACAGCTGTGCCCAGGTGACAGCCCTGCCCAGGTGACAGCTCTGCCCAGGTGACAGCTCTGCCCAGGTGACAGCCCTGCCCAGGTGACAGCTCTGCACAGGTGACAGCTGTGCCCAGGTGACAGCCCTGCCCAGGTGACAGCCCTGCCCGGGTGACAGCTCTGCCCGGGTGACAGCCCTGCACAGGTGACAGCTCTGCCCAGGTGACAGCCCTGCACAGGTGACAGCTCTGCCCAGGTGACAGCCCTGCCCGGGTGACAGCCCTGCCCGGGTGACAGCTCTGCCCAGGTGACAGCCCTGCCCAGGTGACAGCCCTGCACAGGTGACAGCCCTGCACAGGTGACAGCTCTGCACAGGTGACAGCCCTGCACAGGTGACAGCTCTGCCTGGGTGACAGCTCTGCCCAGGTGACAGCCCTGCCTGGGTGACAGCCCTGCCCAGGTGACAGCCCTGCACGGGTGACAGCTCTGCCCGGGTGACAGCTCTGCCCAGGTGACAGCCCTGCCCGGGTGACAGCCCTGCCCAGGTGACAGCTCTGCTTGGGTGACAGCTCTGCCCAGGTGACAGCTCTGCACAGGTGACAGCCCTGCACAGGTGACAGCCCTGCTCAGGTGACAGCCCTGCACAGGTGACAGCCCTGCTCAGGTGACAGCTCTGCCCAGGTGACAGCCCTGCCCAGGTGACAGCCCTGCACAGGTGACAGCTCTGCCCAGGTGACAGCTCTGCACAGGTGACAGCCCTGCACAGGTGACAGCTGTGCCCAGGTGACAGCCCTGCCCGGGTGACAGCTCTGCCCAGGTGACAGCTCTGCCCAGGTGACAGCCCTGCTCAGGTGACAGCCCTGCCCAGGTGACAGCCCTGCCCGGGTGACAGCTCTGCCCAGGTGACAGCTGTGCCCAGGTGACAGCTCTGCACAGGTGACAGCCCTGCCCGGGTGACAGCTGTGCCCAGGTGACAGCTCTGCCCAGGTGACAGCTGTGCCCAGGTGACAGCTCTGCACAGGTGACAGCTCTGCCCAGGTGACAGCTGTGCCCAGGTGACAGCTCTGCCCAGGTGACAGCTCTGCTCAGGTGACAGCCCTGCCCAGGTGACAGCTCTGCCCAGGTGACAGCTGTGCTCAGGTGACAGCTCTGCCCAGGTGACAGCTCTGCTCAGGTGACAGCTCTGCCCAGGTGACAGCTCTGCCTGGGTGACAGCCCTGCCCAGGTGACAGCCCTGCTCAGGTGACAGCTCTGCCCAGGTGACAGCTGTGCCCAGGTGACAGCCCTGCCCGGGTGACAGCTCTGCTCAGTTGACAGCTCTGCCCAGGTGACAGCCCTGCCTGGGTGACAGCTCTGCACAGGTGACAGCCCTGCCTGGGTGACAGCTCTGCACAGGTGACAGCTCTGCCCAGGTGACAGCTCTGCTCAGGTGACAGCTTTGCCCAGGTGACAGCCCTGCCCGGGTGACAGCCCTGCCCGGGTGACAGCCCTGCCCAGGTGACAGCTCTGCACAGGTGACAGCTCTGCCCAGGTGACAGCTCCAGAGAAGGGCTGGTGGCACCAGGGAGGGTGGTGGCTGCAGGTGACCTGCACAAGCCCCAAGGAGCCCCATGGCCTGTCCCAGGGGATGTCCCCAAATGAGGTCACCTGTCCTGGTGACGGTGACATCACGGGCTGAGGGTGACACCCACGGGGGTGCCAGTCCCAAGGAGGATGGCCGTGGTCACCCTGTGTGTCCCCCCCGTGTCCATCTGTCCCCTCCCTGTGTCCCCCCCGTGTCCATCTGTCCCCCCCCTGTGTCCCCCCGTGTCCCATTCCTGTACCCGTTGTGTCCCCCCGTGTCCCTGTGTCACCCCCGTGTCCCCCCGTGTCCGTCTGTCCCCGTGTCCCTCTGTCCCTCTGTCCCCGTGTCCGTCTGTCCCCGTGTCCCCCCGTGTCCGTCTGTCCCCGTGTCCCCGTGTCCCTCTGTCCCCGTGTCCCCCCGTGTCCGTCTGTCCCCGTGTCCCTCTGTCCCCCTCTGCCCCCCCGTGTCCGTCTGTCCCCGTGTCCCTCTGTCCCCGTGTCCCTCTGTCCCCGTGTCCCCCCGTGTCCCTCTGTCCCCGTGTCCGTCTGTCCCCGTGTCCCTCTGTCCCTGTGTCCCCGTGTCGTCCCCGTGTCCCCCCCGTGTCCCTGTGTCCCCGTGTCCCTGTGTCCCCGTGTCCCTCTGTCCCCATGTCCCCCCGTGTCCCTCTGTCCCTCTGTCCCCGTGTCGTCCCCGTGTCCCCGTGTCCCCCCCGTGTCCCTGTGTCCCCGTGTCCCTCTGTCCCCCCGTGTCCCTCTGTCCCCGTGTCCCTCTGTCCCTCTGTCCCTCTGTCCCCGTGTCCCCCCGTGTCCGTCTGTCCCCCCCGTGTCCCTCTGTCCCTCTGTCCCTCTGTCCCCGTGTCCCTCTGTCCCCGTGTCCCTCTGTCCCCGTGTCCCCGTGTCCCTCTGTCCCCGTGTCCCTCTGTCCCCGTGTCCCCGTGTCCCCGTGTCCCTCTGTCCCCGTGTCCCTCTGTCCCCGTGTCCGTCTGTCCCGTTGTTCGCGCGCCCATCCCGCGTTTTCCCGCGTGGGCGTGGCCTCTCTCAAGCTCCGCCCACCGCCCAATGACCGCAGGTTACGTCATCCCTCGCGGCCCCGCCCCCTTCAGGCCCCACCCCCTCTCAGCGATTGGTCCGCGCTGGCCCCGCCCCCCGCGAGGCCCCGCCCCCGCCATGCGCCAGGTCCCGGCCGGGTCGCGCCGCCCGCGGGCCGCGGGTTCGAGTCCCGGTCCGGTCCCGGGGCCACTCCCGGTCCCGGTACCGGGCCGGTTCCGGGGGCTCCTCCCGCGGCCGCCCCGCCCGGCCCGGCCGCTGCTGCCGCTGCTGGCGCTGCTGGCGGCCGCCGCCGTGCTGTTCCTTGCCTGGCCCGGCGGGGAGCGCGGAACCGCCGGCCCGGTGAGCGGGGAGCGGGCTCGGGATTAACGGGGAGGGAATTGGGGGGGGGGGGCGGGGGTTAACGGAGGAGAACGGGGGGGGTTAACGGGAGCCCCCCCCCCCCCCGACCTTTCGGGACCGATCGAGCTGGGTGGGGACCCTCGGCAGCCCCGGATCGCTCGGGATCCGTCCTGGGGCGGGATCAAAGGATGCCGGCGTGTCCCGGAGCCCCCCGAAACCCCCGGGGGGACCCCAAAACCCTCCTGAACCCCCCCCAAAACCTTTCTGGGACCCTCCAGGACCCCCAAAACCGCTCCGGGACCCCCCCAGAACCTTTCTGAGACCCACCAGGACCCCCAAAACCGCTCCAGGACCCCCAAAACCGCTCCGGGACCCCCAAAACCCTCCTGGACCCCCCCCGAACCTTTCTGGGACCCTCCAGGACCCCCAAAACCGCTCCAGGACCCCCAAAACCGCTCCGGGACCCCCAAAACCCTCCTGGACCCCCCCCGAACCTTTCTGGGACCCTCCAGGACCCCCAAAACCGCTCCGGGACCCCCAAAACCGCTCCGGGACCCCCCAAACCGCTCTGGGACCCCCCCAGAACCTTTCTGAGACCCTCCAGGACCCCCAAAACCGCTCCGGGACCCCCAAAACCCTCCTGGACCCCCCCAGAACCTTTCTGGGACCCTCCAGGACCCTCCAGGAACCCCAAAACTGCTCCAGGACCCCCCCCAGAACCTTTCTGAGACCCACCAGGACCCTCCAGGACCCCCAAAACTGCTCCAGGACCCCCAAAACCGCTCCGGGACCCCCCAGACTCCCCAGCGCCCCCTCCCCAGACCCCTCCAGGACCCCCAAAACCGCTCCGGGACCCCTAAAACCGCTCTGTGACCCCCCAAACCACTCTGGGACCCTCCACCCTCCCCAGCGCCCCCTCCCCAGACCCCTCCAGGACCCCCAAAACCGCTCTGGGACCCCCAAAACTGCTCCGGGACCCCCCAGACTCCCCAGCGCCCCCTCCCCAGACCCCTCCAGGACCCCCAAAACCGCTCTGGGACCCCCAAAACCCTCCTGGACCCCCCAGAACCTTTCTGGGACCCTCCAGGACCCTCCAGGACCCCCCCAGAACCTTTCTGGGACCCTCCAGGACCCTCCGGGACCCCCAAAACTGCTCCGGGACCCCCAAAACTGCTCCGGGACCCCCAAAACCCTCCCGGAACCCCCCCAGAACCTTTCTGGGACCCTCCAGGACCCTCCAGGACCCCCAGAACCGCTCCGGGACCCCCAAAATCGCTCCAGGACCCCCAAAACCGCTCCGGGACCCCCCCCAGAACCTTTCTGAGACCCACCACGACCCTCCGGGACCCCAAAACCCCTCCAGGACCCCCAAAACTGCTCCGGGACCCCCAAAACCGCTCCGGGACCCCCCAGACTCCCCAGCACCCCCTCCCCAGACCCCTCCAGGACCCCCCAGACCTCCCCAAATTTCTCGGGACCCCTTCAGACCCCTCCCACCCCCCCCAGGACGCCCCCGGCCCCCCTTCGGACGAAGCCCTGCGGAGCCTCCTGTCCCACCTGGACCCCTCCCGGCTCTGGGGGTCCCTCCTGAGACCCCTCCTGCACGAGAGGGTCCCGGGGGGACCCGGCAGCCGCGCGGCCCGGGAGGTGAGACCCCCCCCAGAACCCCCCAAATCCTTCAAACCCCCCCAAATCCTTCAAACCCCCCCCAGAAACCCCCAAATCCTTCAAACCCCCCCCAGAACCCCCCAAATCACTCAAAACCCCCCCCCAGAACCCCCCAAATCACTCAAAACCCCCCCAAATCCTTCAAACCCCCCCCCAGAACCCCCCAGATCCCTCAAAACCCCCCCCAGAACCCCCCAAATCCCTCAAAACCCCCCCAGAACCCCCCAAATCACTCAAAACGCCCCCCAGAACCCCCCAGATCCCTCAAAACCCCCCCAAATCCTTCAAACCCCCCCCAGAACCCCCCAAATCCTTCAAAACCCCCCAGAAACCCCCAAATCCCTCAAAACCCCCCCCAAATCCTTCAAAACCCCCCCAGAACCCCCCAGATCCCTCAAACCCCCCCCAGAACCCCCCAAATCCCTCAACCCCCCCCCCAGAACCCCAAATCCTTCAAACCCCCCCCAGAACCCCCCAGATCCTTCAAACCCCCCCCCAGAACCCCCAAATCACTCAAAACCCCCCCAAATCCTTCAAACCCCCCCCAGAACCCCCCAGATCCCTCAAACCCCCCCCAAATCCTTCAAAACCCCCCCAGAAATCCCAAATCTCTCAAACCCCCCCAAATCCTTCAAAACTCCCCCAGAACCCCCCAGATCCCTCAAACCCCCCCCAAATCCCTCAAAACCCCCCCCAGAAACCCCAAATCCTTCAAACCCCCCCCCAGAACCCCCCAGATCCCTCAAAACCCCCCCCAGAACCCCCCAAATCCCTCAACCCCCCCCAGAAACCCCCAAATCACTCAACCCCCCCGCCAAATCCCTCAAAACTCCCCCAGAACCTCCCAAATCCCTCAAAACCACCCCAAATTCCCCCAAATCCCTCAAAAGCCCCCCCCAGAACCCCCCAAATCCCTCAAAAACCCCCCAGAAACCCCCAAATCCCTCAAAAACCCCCAGAAACCCCCAAATCCCTCAAAAACCTCCCAAATCCCTCAAAACCCCCCCCAGAACCTCCCAAATCCCTCAAAGACCCCCCCAAATAATTCCCCCAAATCCCTCAAAACCCCCCCAAATCCTTCAAACCCCCCCGAATCCTTCAAAACCTCCCCAAATTCCCCCCCCAGAACCCCCAAATCCCTCAAAACCCCCCAGAACCCCCTAAATTCCCTCAAAACCCCCCAAATTCACCCAAATCCCAAAAAAAAACCCCAAATCCCCTCCCCCAGACCCTCCCAGACCCCTCCCAAGTGTCCCAAGACCCCCCCCTACTGTCCCCAGACCCTCCAAGTGTCCCAGACCCCTCGGGTGCCACCCTGGCGATGTCCCCAGTGTCCCCAATGTCCCCCCCGATGTCCCCAGACCCCCCATGTGTCCCCAGACCCCTCGGGTGCCACCTTGGCGATGTCCCCAATGTCCCCCCTGGTGTCCCCAGACCCCTCCCAAGTGTCCCCAGACCCCTTGGATGCCACCCTGGCGATGTCCCCATTGTCCCCCCAGTGTCCCCAGACCCCCCCAAGTGTCCCCAGACCCCCTGGGTGCTACCCTGGCGATGTCCCCAACGTCCCCAATGTCCCCCCCGTGTCCCCAGACCCCCCCAAATGTCCCCAGTGTCCCAGTCTCCTCCCAAGTGTCCCCAGACCCCCCGGGTGCCACCCTGGCGATGTCCCCATTGTCCCTCCTGGTGTCCCCAGACCCCCCCAAGTGTCCCCAATCCCTCCCAAGTGTCCCCAGACCCCTGAGTGCCACCCTGGTGATGTCCCCAGTGTCCCCCCCGCTGTCCCCAGTCCCCTCCCAAATGTCCCCAATCCCCTCCCAAGTGTCCCAAGTGTCCCCAGACCCCTCCCAAGTGTCCCCAACCCCTCCCCAGTGTCCCCAGTGTCCCCAGACCCCTCCCAAGTGTCCCCAGACCCCCTGGGTGCCACCCTGGCGGTGTCCCCAATGTCCCCAGACCCCTCTCAAGTGTCCCCAGTGTCCCCAATCCCCTCCGCAGTGTCCCCAGACCCCTCTAAAGTGTCCCCAATCCCCTCCCAAGTGTCCCCAGTGTCCCCAATCCCCCCCAAGTGTCCCCAGACCCCTTCCAAGTGTTCCAGACCCCCTGGGTGCCACCTTGGCGATGTCCCCAGTGTCCCCAATGTCCCCCCCGTGTCTCCAGACCCCTCCCAAGTGTCCCCAGACCCCCCGGGTGCCACCCTAGCAGTGTCCCCAATGTCCCCAATTTCACCCCCGTGTCGCCAGACCCCCCCAAATGTCCCCAGACCCCCCGGGTGCCACCCTGGCGATGTCCCCAATGTCCCCCCCGCTGTCCCCAGACCCCTCCCAAGTGTCCCCAGCCCCCCGGGTGCCACCCTAGCACTGTCCCCAATGTCCCCAGTGTCCCCCCGGTGTCCCCAGACCCCTCCAAGTGTCCCCAGACCCCTCCCAAGTGTCCCCAGTGTCCCCAATGTCCCCCCCGGTGTCCCCAGACCCCTCCCAAGTGTCCCAGACCCCTCTCAAGTGTCCCCAGACCCCCCAGGTGCCACCCTGGCGGTGTCCCCAATGTCCCCAATGTCCCCCCCGGTGTCCCCAGACCCCCTGGGTGCCACCCTAGTGATGTCCCCAGTGTCCCCCACAGTGTCCCCAGACCCCTCCCCAGTGTCTCCAGTGTCCCCAGGTGTCCCCAGTGTCCCCAATCCCCTCCCAAGTGTCCCCAGACCCCCCGGGTGCCACCCTGGCGATGTCCCCATTGTCCCTCCCAGTGTCCCCAGACCCCTCCCAAGTCCCCTGACCCCCCCAAGTGTCCCCAATCCCCTCCCAAGTGTCCCCAGCCCCCCCTGGGTGCCACCCTGGCGATGTCCCCAATGTCCCCAGACCCCTCCCAAGTGTCCCCAGCCCCCCCCAGGTGCCACCCTAGCAGTGTCCCCAATGTCCCCAATTTCACCCCCGTGTCCCAGACCCCTCCCAAGTGTCCCCAGTGTCCCCAATCCCCTCCCAAGTGTCCCCAGCCCCCCCGGGTGCCACTCTAGCACTGTGCCAAATGTCCCCAATGTCCCCCCCGGTGTCCCCAGACCCCTCCCAAGTGTCCCCAGTGTCCCCAATCCCGTCCCAAGTGTCCCCAGACCCCTCCCAAGTGTCCCCAGACCTCCTGGGTGCCACCCTGGCAATGTCCCCATTGTCCCCCCAGTGTCCCCAGACCCCCCCAAGTGTCCCCAGACCCCCCCCAAGTGTCCCCAGCCCCCCCGGGTGCCACTCTAGCACTGTCCCCAATGTCCCCCCCGGTGTCCCCAGACCCCTCCCCAGTGTCCCCCAGTGTCCCCAATCCCCTCCCCAGTGTCCCCAATCCCCTCCCCAGTGTCCCCAGACCCCTCCCAAGTGTCCCCAGACAGCCCAGGTGCCACCCTGGTGATGTCCCCAATGTCCCCCCCGGTGTCCCCAGACCCCCCCCAAGTGTCCCCAGACCCCCCCAAGTGTCCCCAGCCCCCCCTGGTGCCACCCTGGTGATGTCCCCAATGTCCCCAGACCCCCCCAAGTGTCCCCAACCCCTCCCCAGTGTCCCCAATCCCTCCCAGTGTCCCCAATCCCCTCCCAGTGTCCCCAATCCCCTCCCAGGTGTCCCCAGCCCCCCCCGGGTGCCACCCTGCCGCTGTCCCCAACGTCCCCGATGTCCCCTGGCAGCACATCGTGTCCCACCTGCGCTCTCTGGGGGCCGGGTGGCACCTGGAGCTGGACACCTTCACGGCCACCACCCCCCGTGGCCAGGTGACCTTCAGCAGCGTGGTGGCCACGGTGGCCCCGGTGGCCGCGCGGCGCCTGGCGCTGGCCTGTCACTACGACACCAAGGTGGTGGCCTCGGGGACATTCGTGGGTGCCACCGACGCCGCCGTGCCCTGCGCCCTCCTGCTGGAGCTGGCGAGCGCGCTGGACACGCACCTGCGGCGCAGGGAGACACAGGTGAGTGACAGGTGAGTGACAGGTGTGTGACAGGTGAGTGACAGGTGAGTGACAGGTGAGTGACAGGTGAGTGACAGGTGAGTGACAGGTGAGTGACAGGTGTGTGACAGGTGTGTGTGACAGGTGTGTGACAGGTGTGTGTGACAGGTGAGTGACAGGTGTGTGACAGGTGTGTGACAGGTGTGTGACAGGTGAGTGACAGGTGTGAGTGACAGGTGTGTGACAGGTGTGTGTGACAGGTGTGTGACAGGTGTGTGACAGGTGAGTGACAGGTGTGTGACAGGTGTGTGTGACAGGTGAGTGACAGGTGAGTGACAGGTGAGTGACAGGTGTGTGACAGGTGTGTGACAGGTGTGTGTGACAGGTGTGTGACAGGTGTGTGACAGGTGACACGTGTGTGACAGGTGAGTGACAGGTGACAGCTGTGTGACAGGTGACAGGTGAGTGACAGGTGAGTGACAGGTGTGTGACAGGTGACAGGTGTGTGTGACAGGTGTGTGACAGGTGAGTGACAGGTGTGTGACAGGTGTGTGACAGGTGTGTGACAGGTGTGTGTGACAGGTGTGTGACAGGTGTGTGACAGGTGTGTGACAGGTGTGTGACAGGTGTGTGTGACAGGTGTGTGACAGGTGTGTGACAGGTGTGTGACAGGTGTGTGACAGGTGTGTGACAGGTGTGTGTGACAGGTGTGTGACAGGTGTGTGACAGGTGTGTGACAGGTGTGTGTGACAGGTGACAGGTGTGTGTGACAGGTGTGTGACAGGTGTGTGACAGGTGAGTGACAGGTGTGTGACAGGTGACAGGTGTGTGTGACAGGTGAGTGTGACAGGTGTCCTGCTGGAGCTGGCGACCGCGCTGGACACGCACCTGCGGCGCAGGGAGACACAGGTGAGTGACAGGTGAGTGACAGGTGAGTGACAGGTGAGTGACAGGTGTGTGTGACAGGTGTGTGACAGGTGTGTGACAGGTGAGTGACAGGTGTGTGACAGGTGTGTGACAGGTGTGTGACAGGTGTGTGTGACAGGTGTGTGACAGGTGTGTGACAGGTGTGTGACAGGTGAGTGACAGGTGTGTGACAGGTGTGTGTGACAGGTGTGTGACAGGTGTGTGACAGGTGTGTGACAGGTGTGTGACAGGTGAGTGACAGGTGTGTGACAGGTGTGTGTGACAGGTGTGTGACAGGTGTGTGACAGGTGTGTGTGACAGGTGAGTGACAGGTGAGTGACAGGTGTGTGACAGGTGTGTGACAGGTGTGTGACAGGTGTGTGACAGGTGTGTGACAGGTGTGTGTGACAGGTGTGTGACAGGTGTGAGTGACAGGTGAGTGACAGGTGACAGGTGTGTGTGACAGGTGTGTGACAGGTGTGTGTGACAGGTGTGTGACAGGTGTGTGTGACAGGTGTGTGACAGGTGTGTGTGACAGGTGACAGGTGTGTGTGACAGGTGTGTGACAGGTGAGTGACAGGTGTGTGACAGGTGAGTGACAGGTGAGTGACAGGTGTGTGGGACAGGTGTGTGACAGGTGTGTGACAGGTGTGTGACAGGTGACAGGTGAGTGACAGGTGTGTGTGACAGGTGTGTGACAGGTGTGTGACAGGTGTGTGACAGGTGTGTGTGACAGGTGAGTGACAGGTGTGTGACAGGTGTGTGTGACAGGTGTGTGACAGGTGACAGGTGAGTGACAGGTGTGTGTGACAGGTGTGTGACAGGTGTGTGACAGGTGTGTGACAGGTGTGTGTGACAGGTGTGACACAGGTGTGTGTGACAGGTGTGTGTGACAGGTGTGTGTGACAGGTGAGTGACAGGTGTGTGTGACAGGTGTGTGTGACAGGTGAGTGACAGGTGAGTGACAGGTGAGTGACAGGTGAGTGACAGGTGACAGGTGTGTGACAGGTGTGTGACAGGTGTGTGTGACAGGTGTGTGACAGGTGTGTGACAGGTGTGTGACAGGTGTGTGACAGGTGTGTGACAGGTGTGTGACAGGTGAGTGACAGGTGTGTGACAGGTGTGTGACAGGTGAGTGACAGGTGTGTGACAGGTGTGTGACAGGTGTGTGACAGGTGAGTGACAGGTGTGTGTGACAGGTGAGTGACAGGTGAGTGACAGGTGAGTGACAGGTGAGTGACAGGTGACAGGTGTGTGACAGGTGTGTGACAGGTGTGTGACAGGTGAGTGACAGGTGAGTGACAGGTGTGTGACAGGTGTGTGACAGGTGAGTGACAGGTGAGTGACAGGTGAGTGACAGGTGTGTGACAGGTGTGTGTGACAGGTGTGTGACAGGTGAGTGACAGGTGTGTGACAGGTGAGTGACAGGTGTGTGACAGGTGTGTGTGACAGGTGTGTGACAGGTGTGTGTGACAGGTGAGTGACAGGTGTGTGTGACAGGTGAGTGACAGGTGTGTGACAGGTGAGTGACAGGTGTGTGACAGGTGTGTGACAGGTGTGTGACAGGTGTGTGTGACAGGTGTGTGACAGGTGTGTGACAGGTGTGTGACAGGTGTGTGACAGGTGAGTGACAGGTGTGTGACAGGTGAGTGACAGGTGTGTGACAGGTGTGTGTGACAGGTGAGTGACAGGTGTGTGACAGGTGTGTGACAGGTGAGGGACAGGTGAGTGACAGGTGTGTGACAGGTGTGTGACAGGTGAGTGACAGGTGAGTGACAGGTGTGTGTGACAGGTGTGTGACAGGTGTGTGACAGGTGTGTGACAGGTGTGTGTGACAGGTGTGTGACAGGTGTGTGACAGGTGAGTGACAGGTGTGTGACAGGTGTGTGACAGGTGTGTGACAGGTGAGTGACAGGTGTGTGTGACAGGTGTGTGACAGGTGTGTGACAGGTGAGTGACAGGTGTGTGACAGGTGTGTGACAGGTGTGTGACAGGTGTGTGACAGGTGTGTGTGACAGGTGTGTGTGACAGGTGACAGGTGTGTGACAGGTGTGTGTGCCAGGTGTGTGACAGGTGTGTGACAGGTGACAGGTGTGTGTGACAGGTGTTACAGGTGTTCCCCAGGTGTTCCCCACGTGTGTCACAGGTGTGTCCCAGGTGTGTCCCAGGTGTGTGACAGGTGTCCCCCAGGTGTGACAGGTGTGTCACAGGTGTGTCACAGGTGTTACAGGTGTGTGACAGGTGTTCCCCAGGTGTGTCCCAGGTGTGTCACAGGTGTGTCACAGGTGTCCCCCAGGTGTGTGACAGGTGTGTCCCAGGTGTGTGACAGGTGTGTCCCCCCCAGGACCCCCCCGTGACGCTGCAGTTGTGTGTGTGACAGGTGACAGGTGTGTCACAGGTGTGTCCCAGGTGTCACGGGTGTGTCACAGGTGTGTCACAGGTGTTCCCCAGGTGTCACAGGTGTGTGACAGGTGTGTCCCAGGTGTGTCACACGTGTCACAGGTGTGTCCCAGGTGTGTGACAGGTGACAGGTGTGTGACAGGTGACAGGTGTGTCACAGGTGTCCCCCAGGTGTGTGACAGGTGTCCCCCAGGTGTCTCAGGTGTGTGACAGGTGTGTCCCCCCCAGGACCCCCCCGTGACGCTGCAGTTGTGTGTGTGACAGGTGACAGGTGTGTCACAGGTGTGTCACAGGTGTGTGACAGGTGTGTCCCAGGTGTGTCACAGGTGTGTCCCAGGTGTGTCACAGGTGTGACAGGTGTGTGACAGGTGTGTGACAGGTGTGTCCCCCCCAGGACCCCCCCGTGACGCTGCAGTTGTGTGTGTGACAGGTGACAGGTGTGTCACAGGTGTGACAGGTGTGTCCCAGGTGTGTCCCAGGTGTCCCCCAGGTGTGTGACAGGTGTGTCCCCCCCCAGGACCCCCCCGTGACGCTGCAGTTGTGTGTGTGACAGGTGTTACAGGTGTGTGACAGGTGACAGGTGTGTCCCAGGTGTGTCCCAGGTGTGTCACAGGTGTGTCCCAGGTGTGTGACAGGTGTGTGACAGGTGTGTGACAGGTGTGTCCCCCCAGGACCCCCCCGTGACGCTGCAGTTGTGTGTGTGACAGGTGACAGGTGTGTCCCAGGTGTGTCACAGGTGTGTGACAGGTGTGTGACAGGTGTGTCCCCCCAGGACCCCCCCGTGACGCTGCAGTTGTGTGTGTGGCAGGTGTTACAGGTGTGTGACAGGTGACAGGTGTCCCCCAGGTGTGTGACAGGTGTGTGACAGGTGTGTCCCCCCAGGACCCCCCCGTGACGCTGCAGTTGTGTGTGTGACAGGTGACAGGTGTGTCCCAGGTGTGTCACAGGTGTGTGACAGGTGTGTGACAGGTGTGTCCCCCCAGGACCCCCCCGTGACGCTGCAGTTGTGTGTGTGACAGGTGACAGGTGTGTCACAGGTGTCCCCCAGGTGTGTCACAGGTGTGTCCCAGGTGTGTGACAGGTGTGTCCCCCCCAGGACCCCCCCGTGACGCTGCAGTTGCTGTTCCTGGATGGGGAGGAGGCGTTCGGGGAATGGAGCGACAGCGACTCCTTGTACGGAGCGCGACACCTGGCGGCCAGGATGGCGACACGGGGACACCCCGCGGGGTCAGAGGTCACTGCCATGGTCAGTGTGACACATTGGGGACACCCCGCGGGGTCAGAGGTCACCGCCATGGTCAGTGTGACACATTGGGGACACCCCGCGGGGTCAGAGGTCACTGCCATGGTCAGTGTCACACATTGGGGACACTGGGGACACCTGGCGGCCAGGATGGCGACACGGGGACACCCCGCGGGGTCAGAGGTCACCGCCATGGTCAGTGTCACACATTGGGGACACTGGGGACACTGGGGACACCTGGCGGCCAGGATGGCGACACGGGGACATCCTGCGGGGTCAGAGGTCACCGCCATGGTCAGTGTGACACATTGGGGACATTGGGGACACTGGGGACATCCCGCGGGGTCAGAGGTCACCGCTATGGTCAGTGTCACACATTGGGGACACCTGTCAGGGTCAGTGTCACACATTGGGGACACCCCGCGGGGTCAGAGGTCACCGCCATGGTCAGTGACAGTGACAATGGGGACACTGGGGACACTGGGGACACCCTGCGGGGTCAGAGGTCACCGCCATGGTCAGTGACACAGGGTGGACACTGTCCCTGTGTTCCTGTCCCCATGGTGGTGTCCCCACAGTGTCCCCACGGTGTCCCCAAGTGTCCCCATGATGTCCCCATGGCAGTGTCCCCATGGCAGTGTCCCCAAGTGTCCCCACGATGTCCCCAAGTGTCCCCAAGTGTCCCCAAGTGTCCCCATGTGTCCTCATGTGTCCCCAGAGCCTGCTGGTGCTGCTGGACCTGCTGGGTGGCCCCATGGCAGTGTCCCCAAGTGTCCCCATGATGTCCCCAAGTGTCCCCAAGTGTCCCCATGATGTCCCCAAGTGTCCCCAAGTGTCCCCAAGTGTCCCCAGAGCCTGCTGGTGCTGCTGGACCTGCTGGGTGTCCCCATGGCAGTGTCCCCATGATGTCCCCATGGCAGTGTCCCCATGATGTCCCCAAGTGTCCCCATGTGTCCCCATGATGTCCCCATGATGTCCCCAAGTGTCCCCACGATGTCCCCAAGTGTCCCCATGTGTCCCCATGATGTCCCCAAGTGTCCCCATGATGTCCCCAAGTGTCCCCAAGTGTCCCCATGATGTCCCCAAGTGTCCCCAAGTGTCCCCATGTGTCCCCAGAGCCTGCTGGTGCTGCTGGACCTGCTGGGTGGCCCCATGGCAGTGTCCTCATGATGTCCCCAAGTGTCCCCATGTGTCCCCAAGTGTCCCCAAGTGTCCCCATGATGTCCCCAAGTGTCCCCATGATGTCCCCAAGTGTCCCCATGTGTCCCCATGATGTCCCCAAGTGTCCCCATGATGTCCCCAAGTGTCCCCAAGTGTCCCCATGTGTCCTCATGTGTCCCCAGAGCCTGCTGGTGCTGCTGGACCTGCTGGGTGGCCCCATGGCAGTGTCCCCAAGTGTCCCCATGTGTCCCCAAGTGTCCCCAAGTGTCCCCATGATGTCCCCAAGTGTCCCCATGATGTCCCCAAGTGTCCCCATGTGTCCCCATGATGTCCCCAAGTGTCCCCATGATGTCCCCAAGTGTCCCCATGATGTCCCCACGTGTCCCCACGATGTCCCCAAGTGTCCCCATGATGTCCCCAAGTGTCCCCATGATGTCCCCATGTGTCCCCAGAGCCTGCTGGTGCTGCTGGACCTGCTGGGTGTCCCCATGGCAGTGTCCCCATGATGTCCCCAAGTGTCCCCATGATGTCCCCAAGTGTCCCCAAGTGTCCCCAAGTGTCCCCATGTGTCCCCAGAGCCTGCTGGTGCTGCTGGACCTGCTGGGTGGCCCCATGGCAGTGTCCTCATGATGTCCCCAAGTGTCCCCATGTGTCCCCAAGTGTCCCCAAGTGTCCCCATGATGTCCCCAAGTGTCCCCATGATGTCCCCAAGTGTCCCCATGTGTCCCCATGATGTCCCCAAGTGTCCCCATGATGTCCCCAAGTGTCCCCAAGTGTCCCCAAGTGTCCCCATGATGTCCCCAGAGCCTGCTGGTGCTGCTGGACCTGCTGGGTGGCCCCATGGCAGTGTCCCCAAGTGTCCCCATGTGTCCCCAAGTGTCCCCAAGTGTCCCCATGATGTCCCCAAGTGTCCCCATGATGTCCCCAAGTGTCCCCATGTGTCCCCATGATGTCCCCAAGTGTCCCCATGATGTCCCCAAGTGTCCCCATGATGTCCCCACGTGTCCCCACGATGTCCCCAAGTGTCCCCATGATGTCCCCAAGTGTCCCCATGATGTCCCCATGTGTCCCCAGAGCCTGCTGGTGCTGCTGGACCTGCTGGGTGTCCCCATGGCAGTGTCCCCATGATGTCCCCAAGTGTCCCCATGATGTCCCCAAGTGTCCCCAAGTGTCCCCAAGTGTCCCCATGTGTCCCCAGAGCCTGCTGGTGCTGCTGGACCTGCTGGGTGGCCCCATGGCAGTGTCCCCATGATGTCCCCAAGTGTCCCCAAGTGTCCCCAAGTGTCCCCAAGTGTCCCCAGAGCCTGCTGGTGCTGCTGGACCTGCTGGGTGGCCCCATGGCAGTGTCCCCAAGTGTCCCCATGATGTCCCCATGATGTCCCCAAGTGTCCCCATGTGTCCCCAGAGCCTGCTGGTGCTGCTGGACCTGCTGGGTGGCCCCATGGCAGTGTCCCCAAGTGTCCCCATGTGTCCCCATGATGTCCCCATGATGTCCCCATGGCAGTGTCCCCAAGTGTCCCCATGATGTCCCCATGATGTCCCCAAGTGTCCCCATGATGTCCCCAAGTGTCCCCAAGTGTCCCCATGTGTCCCCATGTGTCCCCAGAGCCTGCTGGTGCTGCTGGACCTGCTGGGTGGCCCCATGGCAGTGTCCCCAAGTGTCCCCATGATGTCCCCATGGCAGTGTCCCCATGATGTCCCCAAGTGTCCCCAAGTGTCCCCATGATGTCCCCATGTGTCCCCAGAGCCTGCTGGTGCTGCTGGACCTGCTGGGTGGCCCCAGCCCCGCCATCCACAGCCACTTCTCCCGGACCCACCACTGGTTCCTGCGCCTCGTCACCATCGGTGCCACACCGCGGGGACAGTGGGGACAGTGGGGACAGGGGTGGGGACAGCAGGGACAGGGGTGGGGACAATGGGAACAGGGATGGGGACAATGGGGACAGGGATGGGAACAGGGATGGGGACAGTGGGGACAGGGATGGGGACAGGGGTGGGGACAGTGGGACAGGGATGGGGGCAATGGGGACAGGGGTGGGGACAATGGGGACAGGGGTGGGGACAGGGATGGGGACAGCAATGGGGACAGAGGTGGGGACAATGGGACAGGGATGGGGACAATGGGACAGGGATGGGGACAGGGGTGGGGACAATGGGGACAGGGGTGGGGACAGTGGGGACAACGGGGACAGGGCTGGGGACAATGGGGACAGGGATGGGGACAGGGATGGGGACAGGGATGGGGACAGCGGGGACAGGGATGAGGACAATGGAGACAGGGGTGGGGACAGGGGTGGGGACAATGGGGACAGTGGGGACAGGGATGGGGACAGGGGTGGGGACAGGGATGGGGACAGTGGGACAGGGATGGGGACAGGGATGGGGACAGGGATGGGGACAATGGGGACAGGGATGGGGACAATGGGGACAGGGATGGAGACAATGGGGACAGGGATGGGGACAGGGATGGGGACAATGGGGACAGGGATGGAGACAATGGGGACAGGGATGGAGACAATGGGGACAGGGATGGAGACAATGGGGACAGGGGTGGGGACAGGGATGGGGACAGGGATGGGGACAATGGGGACAGGGATGGGGACAGGGGTGGGGACAGTGGGGACAGGGGTGGGGACAGGGATGGGGACAGGGATGGGGACAGGGGTGGGGACAGTGGGGACAGGGATGGGGACAGGGGTGGGGACAGGGGGACAGGGATGGGGACAGGGGGACAGGGGCACCGTGGGGACAGTGAGGGGACAGGGACAGTGAGGACACATCGGGACCGAGGGACGGCGTCGGGAGGTGGGACAGGGTGGCAGCATGTCCTGTGTCCCCAATGTCCCCGATGATGTCCCAATGTCCCCAATGTCCCCAATGTCCCCGATGATGTCCAATGTCCCCAATGTCCCCAATGTCCCCAATGTCCCCAATGTCTCCAATGTCCCCAATGTCCCCAGTGTCCCCAATGTCCCCAATGTCCCCAATGTCCCCTCAGAGCAGCGTCTCCGCCGTCTGGCTCTCCTGCACTCCATGTCCCCAATATCCCCATGTCCCCAATGTCCCCAATGCCCCCTCAGTGTCCCCAATGTCCCCAATGTCCCCAGTGTCCCCATGTCCCCAATGTCCCCAATGTCCCCAATGTCCCCAGTGTCCCCAATGTCCCCAGTGATGTCCCCAGTGTCCCCAGTGTCCCCAGTGATGTCCCCAGTGTCCCCAATGTCCCCAATGTCCCCAGTGTCCCGATGTCCCCAGTGTCCCAATGTCCCCAGTGTCCCCAATGTCCCCAATGTCCCCAATGTCCCCGATGTCCCCAATGTCCCCAGTGTCCCCAGTGATGTCCCCAATGTCCCCAATGTCCCCTCAGAGCAGCGTCTCCGCCGTCTGGCTCTCCTGCACTCGGCCCCCCCGGCTCCGCCGTTTTTCCGCCTCAGCCCCGCCCCGGGGCCCGTCGAGGACGACCACGTGCCCTTCCTGCAGCGAGGTGACTGTCACCGCTGTCACCTGTGTCACCACCCCGGTGTCACCTGTGTCACACCAGTGTCACCTGTGTCACCGGTGTCACCTGTGTCACCCTGTGTCACCACCCCAATGTCACCTGTGTCACCCTGTGTCACCTGTGTCACCTGTGTCACCCTGTGTCATCTGTGTCACCCTGTGTCACCTGTGTCACCTCTGTCACCTGTGTCACCTCTGTCACCTGTGTCACCTCTGTCACCTGTGTCACCACCCCGGTGTCACCTGTGTCACCACCCCGGTGTCACCTGTGTCACCTGTGTCATCGGTGTCACCCTGTGTCACCCCAGTGTCACCCCAGTGTCACCCAGTGTCACCTGTGTCACCACCCCGGTGTCACCTGTGTCACCTGTGTCATCGGTGTCACCTGTGTCACCCCAGTGTCACCCTGTGTCACCTGTGTCACCTGTGTCACCTGTGTCATCGGTGTCACCTGTGTCACCCCGTCACCGGTGTCACCTGTGTCACCTGTGTCACCCAGTGTCACCCAGTGTCACCCAGTGTCACCTGTGTCACCTGTGTCACCCCAGTGTCACCCTGTGTCACCCCAGTGTCACCCCAGTGTCACCCTGTGTCACCCCTGTGTCACCCCAGTGTCACCCCAGTGTCACCCCAGTGTCCCCAGTGTCCCCAGTGTCACCCAGTGTCACCCCTGTGTCACCAGTATCACCCCAGTGTCCTGTGTCCCCAGTGTCACCTGTGTCATCTGTGTCACCTGTGTCACCACCCTGTCACCAGTGTCCCCAGTGTCCCCAGTGTCCCCACCCCAGTGTCCCCCCCGTGTCGCTCTGTGCCTCCCCCGCGGCTCCCTGCGAGCTCCCAGTGTCCCCCCTGTGTCCCCCCTGTGTCCCCCCTGTGTCCCCCCTGTGTCCCCTCCGTGTCCCCCCTGTGTCCCCCCTGTGTCCCCCCAGTGTCCCCCCGGTGTCCCGCCGTGTCCCTGCTCTTCCTGCGGCGAGGTGACCCCACTGTGTCCCGTCCGTGTCCCCTCCGTGTCCCCTCTGTGTCCCCCCTGTGTCCCCTCCGTGTCCCCTGGTGTCCTCCATGACGCCCCTGTCCCCGCAGGTGTCTCCCTCCCGTGTCCCCGATGTCCCCCCGATGTCCCCAGGTGTCCCTGATGTCCCCATGTCCCTCTGTATGTCCCCGATGTCCCCCGATGTCCCCAATGTCCCCTGATGTCCCTGATGTCCCCAATGTCCCCTGATGTCCCCAATGTCCCCAATGTCCCCAATGTCCCAGTGTCCCCAATGTCCCCAGTGTCCCCAGTGTCCCCAATGTCCCAGTGTCCCCAATGTCCCCTGCTGTCCCCGCAGGTGTCCCTGTGCTGCACCTGATCCCGACGCCGTTCCCGCGGGTGTGGCACACGCCGGGGGACACTGAGGACAATCTGCACCCCCCGACCGTGCAGGACCTGGCCAAGGTCCTGGTGGTCTTTGTGGCCGAGTTCCTGCAGCTCTGACCCCCCCCTGGGCTGGGGACACCCCAAAAAACAACAAAGAAACCCCAAAAATCCCAAAAACCCCAAAAAACAACAAATAAACCCCAAAAACCCAAATAAACCCCAAAAAACAACAAATAAACCCCAAAACCCCCCAAATCAACCCAAAAACCATCAAATAAACCCCAAAAAACAACAAATCAACCCCAAAAACCCCAAATCAACCCCAAAAAAACAACAAATCAACCCCAAAAAACAACAAATAAACCCCAAAAAAACCCAATTAAACCCCAAAAAACAACAAATCAACCCCAAAAACCCCAAATCAACCCCAAAAAACAACAAATAAACCCCAAAAAACAACAAATCACCCCAAAAACCCAATTAAACCCCAAATCAACCCCAAAAAACAACAAATAAACCCCAAAAAACAACAAATCAACCCAAAAAACAACAAATCAACCCCAAAAAACAACAAATCAACCCCAAAAACCCAAATAACCCCAAATAAACCCCAAAAAACAACAAATAAACCCCAAAACCCCAAATCAACCCCAAAAAACAACAAATCAACCCCAAAAAACAACAAATAAACCCCAAAAACCACCAAAATTCCCATTTATTGTCCAAATCTGGGGGCTCTGGAGGGGTCACACCTGGAGGGACAAAAATCGGGGGTCTCAGGGGAGATTTGGGGGTCTCAGGGGAGGATTTGGGGGTCTCAGGGGGGGATTTGGGGGTCCCAGGAGGGGATTTGGGGGTCCTGGGGGGTGATTTTGGAGGTCCCGGGGGGGATTTGGGGGTCTCAGGGGGGGATTTGGGGGTCTCAGGGGAGTTTTGGGGTCCCAGGGGGGATTTGGGGGTCTCAGGGGGGGATTTGGGGGTCTCAGGGGGGATTTGGGGGTCTCAGGGGAGGATTTGGGGGTCCTGGGGGGGATTTGGGTGTCTCAGGGGGGGATTTGGGGGTCCCAGAGGGGATTTGGGGTTCCCTGGAGAGGATTTGGGGCTCTCAGGGGGGATTTGGGGGTTTTGGGGGGAGATTTGGGGGTCTCAGGGGGGGGATTTGGGGGACCCAGGAGGGGATTTGGGGGTCTCAGGGGGGGATTTTGGGTTCCCAGGGGGGATTTGGGGGGTCCCGGGGGTGATTTTGGGGGTCCCGGGGGTGATTTTGGGGGTCCCGGGGGTGATTTTGGGGGTCCCGAGGGTGATTTTGGGGGTCCCGGGGGTGATTTTGGGGGTCTCAGGGGTGATTTTGGGGGTCCCGAGGGTGATTTTGGGGGTCCCGGGGGTCTCACCCGCGTGGCCGAGGCTCGCTGTGGTCGCCGCTCTGGCCCGGGGGGGCTCAGCCGAGGGGTCCCCCCCGTGTCCGCCGGGGTCCTGCTGCCAAAAACCGCCGTGAGACCCCCCCAGAACCCCCCAAATCCCCCCAAAACCCCCCAGAACCCCCCAGAACCCCCCAAAAACCCCCAAAACCCCCCCAAATCCCCCCAAAACCCCCCCAAATCCCCACCTGGAACCCACCGGGACCCCCCAAAATCCCCTTGGAACTCACAGACCCCAAAACCCCCAAATCCCACCTTGGAGACCCCAAAACTCCCTCAAATCCCCCCAAAAATCCCCCCCAATCCCTGCCCCCGCTAACATCGGTGGGACCCCAGACCCAAAACATCCCAAAATCCCCCAAAACCCCCCAAAACCCCCCAAAACCCCCCCTAAAATCCCCCAAAATCCCCCCAAAACCCCCCAAATTCTCACCTGCTGTCACCCCCGTCTCCTCCTGGCCACCGCCAGCCCCAGGGACAGCAGTGGGACCCCCCTGAACCCCCCCAGGACCCCCCCAAAATCCCCCCAGGACCCCAAAAACCCCCTAAAAACCCCCAAACACCCCAAACCCCCCAAAACCACCCCAAAATCCCCCCCCAAACCCCCCAAATTCCCCCCAAATCCTCACCTGCTGCCAAAAGCCGCCTCCTCCTGCCCACTCCCAGTCCCAGTAACAGCAGTGGGACCCCCCCAGGAACCCCAAAAACCCCCCCCAGGACCCCCCAAAAAACCCCCAAATTCCCCTAAATCCCCCCAAATCCCCCCAAATCCCCCCCAAAACCCCCCTCAGGACCCCCCAAAACACCCCAATCCCCCCCAAATCCTCACCTGCTGCCAAAAGCCGCCTCCTCCTGCCCCACTCCCAGTCCCAGTAACAGCAGTGGGACCCCCCCAAAAACCCCAAAAACCCCCCCAGGACCCCCCAAATCCTCACCTGCCTCCCCCTCTCCTCCTCCTGGCCACCGCCAGCCCCACTCCGGGCCCCAGCAGCAGCAGCGGGAGCGCGCACTGAACCCCCAAAACCCCCCAGGACCCCCCAAAACCCCCTCAAACCCCCCCAGGACCCCCCAAAAACCCCTCAAATCCCCCCAAATCCCCCCAAATCCTCACCTGCCTCCCCCTCTCCTCCTCCTGGCCACCGCCAGCCCCACTCCGGGCCCCAGCAGCAGCAGCGGGAGCGCGCACTGAACCCCCCGGGACCCCCAAAAACCCCCAAATCCCCCCGGGACCCCCCAAAACCCCCCAAAACCCCCCCAGGACCCCCAAATCCTCCCCAAAACCCCCCCAAATCCTCACCTGCCTCCCCCTCTCCTCCTCCTGGCCACCGCCAGCCCCACTCCCGGCCCCAGCAGCAGCAGCGGGAGCGCGCACTGAACCCCCAGGACCCCCCAAAACCCCTCAGGACCCCCCAAAAACCCCTCAGGACCCCCCAAAAACCCCTCAGGACCCCCCAAATCCTCACCTGCCGCCCCCTCTCCTCCTCCTGGCCACCGCCAGCCCCACTCCCGACCCCAGCAGCAGCAGCGGGAGCGCGCACTGAACCCCCCGGGACCCCCCAAAAACTCCCAAAATCCCCCCCAAAACCCCCCCAGGACCCCCAAATCCCCCCCAAACCCCCCCAAATCCTCCCCAAATCCCCCCAAATCCTCACCTGCCGCCCCCTCTCCTCCTCCTGGCCACCGCCAGCCCCACTCCCGGGTCCCAGCAGCAGCAGCGGGAGCGCGCACTGAACCCCCAGAACCCCCAAACAGCCCCCCAAAACCCCCCAGGACCCCCAAAACCCCCTCAGGACCCCCCAAATCCTCACCTGCCTCCCCTCTCCTCCTCCTGGCCACCGCCAGCCCCACTCCGGCCCCAGCAGCAGCAGCGGGAGCGCGCACTGAACCCCCAGGACCCCCCAAAAACCCCCAAATCCCCTGAAACCCCCCCAAAACCACCCCAGGACCCCCAGGTCCCCCCAAAACCTCCAAAAAACCCCCCCAGGACCCCCCAAAAAACCCCCCAAACCCCCCCAAATCCTCACCTGCCTCCCCCTCTCCTCCTCCTGGCCACCACCAGCCCCACTCCTGGCCCCAGCAGCAGCAGCGGGAGCGCGCACTGAACCCCCAAATCCCCCAGGACCCCCCAAATCCTCCCCAAATCCCCAAAAAACCCCTCAGGACCCCCCAAACCCCCCCAAATCCTCACCTGCCACCCCCTCTCCTCCTCCTGGCCACCGCCAGCCCCACTCCGGGCCCCAGCAGCAGCAGCGGGGAGCGCGCACTGAACCCCCCAGGACCCCCCCAAATCCCCCCAAAACACCCCAAAATCCCCCCAAAAACCCCCAAAATCCCCTCAAACCCCTCCAGGACCCCCCGAAACCTCCCCAAATCCCCCCAAATCCTCACCTGCCGCCCCCTCTCCTCCTCCTGGCCACCGCCAGCCCCACTCCTGGCCCCAGCAGCAGCAGCGGGGAGCGCGCACAGCGCCAGCGGGGCCGGACCCCGCCGCTGTTGGGGGGTCGGGGGGGGGTCCCCCAATCTCCTCCTCGCAGCGCACCCCATAAATCCCGGGGCGCAGGCACAGACCGGCCCCGAGAAGTGGGTGAAGCAGGTGCCGCCGTGGGCGCAGGGGTTGGGGGCGCAGGCTCCGGAGCGGCGGCGGCAGAGGGGACCCCCAAAGCCCAGGGTGCAGGAGCAGCTGAAGGAGTTGGCGCCGTCCTGGCAGGTGCCCCCATGGGCGCACGGGTTTGGGGTGCAATCGTCAGCGTTGTGCTGGCACCGGCGCCCCGAAAATCCCGGCGGGCAGCGGCACAGGGGGGACAAGCCTTGGGAGTCACGGCAGTGGCCGCCTGCAGGGGGAAATGGGGGAAATGAGAATAAATGGGGGGAATGGGGGGAAAATGAGAATAAACGGGGGAAAAAATGAGAATAAACGGGGGAAATGGGAAATGGGGGGAAAAATGAGAATAAATGGGGGGAAATGGGGGAAAAAAATGAGAAAAAATAAAAATAAACGGGGGGAAATGGGGGAAAAAATGAGAAAAATGAGAATAAACGGGGGGAAATGGGGGGGAAAATGAGAATAAATGGGGGGGAATGGGGGGAAATGAGAATAAATGGGGGGAAATGGGGGGAAAAATGAGAATAAACGGGGGGAAATGGGGGAAAAATGAGAATAAACGGGGGAAATGGGGGAAATGGGGAAAAATGGGGGAAAAAATGAGAATAAAGGGGGGGAAATGGGGGGGAAAAATGGAGGAAAAATGAGAAAAATGAGAATAAACGGGGAGAAATGGGGGAAAAATGAGAATAAACGGGGGAAAAATGAGAATAAACGGGGGGAAATGGGGGAAAAAATGAGAATAAACGGGGGGAAATGGGGGGAAATGGGGGGAAAAAATTAGAAAAATGAGAATAAACGGGGGGAAATGGGGGGAAATGGGCAAAAAAAGGGAGGAAAAAAGGGAAAAAATAAAAAAATGGGGGGAAAATGGGGGGAAAACGGGAGGAAAAATGAGAAAAATGAGAATAAACGGGGGGAAATGGGGGAAAAAAATGAGAATAAACGGGGGGAAATGGGGGAATGGGGGAAAAAATGAGAATAAACGGGGGAAAAAAATGAGAATAAACGGGGGGAAATGGGGGAAAAATGAGAATAAACGGGGGGAAATGGGGGGAAAAAGGGAGGAATAAACGGGGGAAATGGGGGAAAAATGAGAAAATGAGAATAAATGGGGGGAAATGGGGGAAAAATGAGAATAAATGGGGGGAAATGGGGGGAAAATGAGAATAAACGGGGGGAAATGGGGGAAAAATGAGAATAAATGGGGGAAAAATGAGAATAAACGGGGGGAAAAGGGGGAAAATGAGAATAAATGGGGGGAAATGGGGGAAAAATGAGAATAAATGGGGGGGAATGGGGGGAAAAATGAGAAAAATGAGAAAAATGAGAATAAACGGGGGGAAATGGGGGGAAAAATGAGAAAAATGAGAAAAATGAGAATAAACGGGGGGAAATGGGGGGTAAAAGGGGGGGAAATGGGGGAAAAATGGGGGAAAATGGGGGAATGGGAAAGGGGAAATTGGGGAAAAATGGGGGGAAAATGCGGGAAAAAAGGGAGGAAAACGGGGGAAAAACAGGAGGAAAAAGGGGGGAAAATGTGGGAAAAAGGGGGAAAAGGGGGGGAAAATGAGAAAAATGGGGGGAAAAGGGAGGAAAATGGGGGAAAAACGGGGGTAAAAAGGGAGGAAAATGCGGGAAAAAAGGGAGGAAAAAAGGGAGGAAATGGGGGAAAAACGGGGAAAAACCGGGGAAAAAAGGGGAAAAAAGGGAAAAAATTAGAAAAATGGGGGGGAAATGGGGGAAAAACGGAGGAAAAAATGAGAAAAAGGGGGGAAAATGGGGGAAAATGGGGGTTTCAGGGTGCAGCTCACCGGTTCCCGGGGGGGTTTTGGGGTTCCCGGGGGGTTTTGGGGTTCAGGGGGGTTCCGTGGGGGTTCCGGGGGGGTTCCGGGGGGGTTCCAGGGGGGGTTTTGGGGTTCCGGGGGTTCCCGGGGGGTTTTGGGGTGCAGCTCACCGGTTCCCGGGGGGGTTTTGGGGGTTCCCAGGGGGTTTTGGGGTTCCCGGGGGGTTTTGGGGTGCAGCTCACCGGTTCCCGGGGGGGTTTTGGGGTTCCCGGGGGGGTTTTGGGGGTTCCCGGGTGGGTTTTGGGGTTCAGGGTGGGTTTTGGGGGGGTTCCCGGGGGGTTTTGGGGGTTCCCGGTGTCAGTTTTGGGGTTCCCGGGGGGTTTTGGGGGTTCCCGGGGGTGTTTCAGGGTTCCAGGGGTTCCCGGGGGGGTTTTGGGTGTTCCCGGGGGGGTTTTGGGGTTCAGGGCGGGTTTTGGGGGGGTTCCCGGGGGGTTTTGGGAGTCCCGGGGGGTTTTGGGGTGCAGCTCACCGGTTCCCGGGGGGGTTTTGGGGGTTCCCGGGGGGTTTTTGGGGGTTCCCGGCGGGTTTTGGGGTGCAGCTCACCGGTTCCCGGGGGGGTTTTGGGGTTCCCGGGGGGGTTTTGGGGGGTTCCCGGGGGGTTTTGGGGGTTCCCGGGGGGTTTTTGGGGTGCAGCTCACCGGTTCCGGGGGGGTTTTTGGGGTTCCCGGGGGGGTTTTGGGGGGGTTCCCGGTGTCAGTTTTGGGGGTTCCCAGGGGGTTTTGGGTGTTCCCGGGGGGGTTTTGGGGGTGCAGCTCACTGGTTCCCCGGGTGGGTTTTGGGGTTCAGGGCGGGTTTTTGGGGGTTCCCGGGGGTTTTGGGTTCAGGGCGGGTTTTGGGGGGGTTCCCGGGGGGTTTTGGGGGTTCCCGGGTGGGTTTTGGGGTTCCCGGGGGGTTTTGGGGGTTCCCGGGTGGGTTTTGGGGTTCAGAGCGGGGTTTTTGGGGTTCCCGGGGGTTTTGGGGTTCAGGGCGGGTTTTGGGGGGGTTCTCTCGGGGGGTTTTGGGGGTTCCCGGGGGGGTTTTGGGGTTCAGGGCGGGTTTTGGGGGTTCCCGGGGGGGTTTTGGGGTTCAGGGCGGGTTTTTGGGGGTTCCCGGGGGGGGTTTTGGGGTTCAGGGCGGGTTTTGGGGGTTCCCGGGGGGGTTTTGGGGTTCAGGGCGGGTTTTGGGGGGGTTCCCGGTGTCAGGTTTTGGGGGGGTTCCCGGGGGGTTTTAGGGTTCCCGGGGGGGGTTTTGGGGTTCAGGGCGGGTTTTTGGGGGGTTCCCGGGGGGTTTTGGGGTTCAGGGGGGGTTCCTGGTGTCAGTTTTGGGGTTCCCGGGGGGTTTTGGGGGTGCAGCTCACCTGTTCCCGGGGGGGTTTTGGGGTTCCCGGGGGGTTTTGGGGTTCCCGGGGGGTTTTGGGGGGTTCCCCGGGGGGGTTTTGGGGTTCAGGGGGGTTCCCGGGGGGTTTTGGGTGTTCCCGGGGGGGTTCTGGGGGTTCCCGGGGGGTTTTGGGGTTCCCGGTGTCAGTTTTGGGGGGTTCCCGGTGGGTTTTGGGGTGCAGCTCACCGTTCAGGCAGTACTGGGGGTCGCAGCGATCCGCCCGCCGCTCGCAGTTGGAGCCCCGGAATCCCGGGGGGCAGCGGCAGCTGTAACCGGGGGGCTCCCGGGGGGGCTCCCGGGGGGGGCTCCCGGGGGGGCTCCCGGGGGTCCCGGCCCGGGGGTCGGGGGCGCAGGCGCCGCCGTTAAAGCACGGCCCGAGGGCGCAGGGGGAGGGGGGGCACCTCCGGGAGGGGGTACGGGACCCCCGGGAGAGGCTCCGGGGCCACCGGTGAGGGAATTTGGGAGCCCCGGGAGCACCGGGAGATGGTCTGGGACCCCCGGGAGGGGCTCCGGGACCCTCGGGAGGGGCTCTGGGACCCCCGGGAGAGGCTCCGGGACCCCCGGGAGGGCTTTTGGAGCCCCCGGGAGCAGCTCCGGGACCCTCGGGACCCCCGGGAGAGGCTCCGGGACCCCCGGGAGGGGCTCTGGAACCCCCGGGAGCGGCTCTGGGACCCCCGGGACCCCCGGGAGAGGCTCCGGGACCCCCGGGAGCGGCTCCAGGACCCCCGGGAGCGGCTCCGGGACCCCCCGGGAGGGCTTTTGGAGCCCCCGGGAGAGGCTCCGGGACCCCCGAAGGATGATCCGACACCCCCAGGAGGGGATCCGGGTCCTCTGCGACCACCGGAGCCGAGGTCCGGGACCCCCAGGAAGGCACCGGGGAGCTCGGGGAAGCGCCAGGAGATGCTCTGAGACCCCCGGGAGCGGCTCCGGGACCCCCGGGACCCCCGGGAGGGCTTTTGGAACCCCCGGGAGGGGCTCTGGGACCCCCCGGGAGCAGCTCCGGGACCCCCGGGACCCCTGGGAGGGGCTCCGGGACCCCCTGGAGGCTGGGAGCGGCTCCGGGACCGGGGCTCGCCGGCCCGGCGGGACCAAGGACGGGGCCGGGGCTCCAGGGGGTCGCTCCCGGGGCTACCGGGGCCACCGAAGGAGCGTCCGGTGCCACCCCCGGGGGATCCGGGGCCACCCCGGGGCCACCGGGGCCACCAGAGCCGCCGCCGCCGGTGTCGCTGGGATGTCACAGCCACCGCCACCGCGTCCCTGCGGGGACAGCGCCGTTACCGGGGGGAACCGGGGGTCCCGGGGTGGTCCCGGTGGTCCCGGGGGGTCCCAGGGTGGTCCCCGGGGGCTCCGGGGGGCTCCGGGGGGGTCCAGGGGGGGTCCCAGGGGGTCCCAGGGTGGTCCCAGGGTGGTCCGGGGTGGTCCCAGGGTGGTCCCGGGTGGTCCCAGGGGGCTCCGGGGTGGTCCCGGGGGGTCTCGGGGTGTCCCGGGGGGGTCCCGGGGGGGTCCTGAGGGGGGTCCTGGAGGGGACCCGGGGAGGTTTTGGGGGTCCCGGGTGGTCCCGGGGTGGTCCCGGGGGGTCCCTGGGTGGTCCCGGGGGGTCTCGGGGTGTCCCGGGGGGGTCCCGGGGGGTCCCGGGGCGGTCCCGGGGGGTCCCGGGGGGGTCCGGGGGGTCCCGGAGGGTCCCAGGGTGGTCCCGGGGTGGTCCCAGGGTGGTCCCGGGTGGTCCCAGGGGGCTCTGGGGTGGTCTCAGGGGGTCCCGGTGGGTCCGGGGTGGTCCCGAGGGGGTCCCGGGGGGTCCCGGGGGGGTTCCGGTGGGTCCTGGGGTGGTCCCGGGGGGTCCCGGGGGTCCCAGGGTGGTCCCAGGGTGGTCCCGGGTGGTCCCAGGGGGCTCCGGGGTGGTCCCGGGGGGTCCGGGGTGGTCCCGGGGGGTCTCGGGGTGGTCCCGGGGTGGTCCCGGGGGGTCCCGGGCGGTCCCGGGGGGTCCCAGGGGTCCCAGGGTGGTCCCCGGGGGCTCCGGGGGGGCTCCGGGGGGGTCCCGGAGGGTCCCGGTGGTTTCTGAGGGGGTCCCGGGGTGGTCCCGGGTGGTCCCAGGGGGCTCCGGGGTGGTCCCGGGGGGTCTCGGGGTGTCCCGGGGGGTCCCGTGGGGTCCCGGGGCGGTCCCTGGGTGGTCCCGGTGGTCCCGGGGGGGTCCCGGGGGGGTCCCGGAGGGGTCCCGGAGGGTCTGGGGGGTCCCGAGGGGGATCCGGGGGGTTTCCGAGGGGTCCCGGGGTGGTCCCGGGGGTCTCCGGGTGGTCCCGGGGGGGTTCCGTGGAGTCCCGGAGGGGTCCCGGGGAGGTTTTGGGGGTCCCGGGGGGTCCCTGGGTGGTCCCAGGGGGGTCCCGGGGGCTCCGTGGGTCCGGGGGGGTTCCGGAGGGGTCCCGGGGGGGTCCCGAGGGGGATCCGGGGGGTTTCCGAGGGGTCCCGGGGTGGTCCCGGGGGTCTCCGGGTGGTCCCGGGGTGGTCCCGGAGGGTCCCTGGGTGGTCCCAGGGGGGTCCCGGGGGGGTCCCGGGGGGGTCCCGGGGGGTCCCGGGGGGGTCCCGGGGGGGTCCCGGGGAGGTTTTGGGGGTCCCGGGGGGTCCCTGGGTAGTCCCGGGGTGGTCCCGGGGGGGTCCGGGGTGTCCCGGGGGTGTCCCGCTGGTCCCGGGGGGTGTCCCGGGGGTCTCAGGGGGGTCCCGGTGGTCCCGGGGGGTCCCGGGGGGTCACTTACCGAACAAACGCCTCCGGTGCGAGCGCAGGGGGGGGGCGCAGGGACGGCGACACCGCCCTGGGGGGGGGGGGGGACAGAGCGGGGTCAGGGGGGGGTCCCGGGGGGGTCATTCGGGGTTTTTTTGGGGTGGGGGGGTTCATTCCCGTTATTTTCGGGGGGGTTATTCAGGGTTATTTTGGGGGTGGGGGGGTTATTCAGGGTTATTTTGGGGGTGGGGGGGTTATTCAGGGTTATTTTGGGGGTGGGGGGGTTATTCAGGGTTATTTTGGGGTGGGGGGGTTCATTCCGGTTATTTTGGGGGGGGGGTCCCGGGGGGTTCATTCCGGTTATTTTGGGGGGGGGGTCCCGGGGGGGTTCATTCAGGGTTATTTTGGGGGGGGTCCCGGGGGGGTTATTCAGGGTTATTTTGGGGGTGGGGGGGTTCATTCCGGTTATTTTGGGGGGGGGGTCCCGGGGGGGTTCATTCAGGGTTATTTTGGGGGGGGGTCCCGGGGGGTTTATTCCGGTTATTTTTGGGATGGGGGGGTTCATTCCGGTTATTTTGGGGGGGTTCATTCCGGTTATTTTGGGGGGTGGGGGGGTTATTCAGGGTTATTTTGGGGGGGGGTCACTCACGGGGGGGCGCAGCAGCGTCTCCAGCAGCTCCGGGGGGCGCAGGGGGGGCAGGGGGGGGCAGGGGGGGGAGGGGGCAGCGCAGGCGGGTCCCGAAGCGGAGCCCCCCCCCCGCCCCCCCCCCGCCAGGGCCCCCCCGGCCGGAGGCGCGGCCGCGACACCGAGCGCCCCAAAAGCCGCAGGGGGGGGGCCTGGGGGGGGGGGCAGGGGGGAGATCAGCACCCCCCGAACCCCCCCCGGGACCCCCCCGGGACCCCCCGGAACACCCGGACCCCCCCAGGACCCCCCCAGGAACATCCGAACCCCCCCGGGACCCCCCCCGGAACACCCAGCCCAAAATTGACCCCCCCCCGGAATACCGAAACCCCCCCCGGAACACCCGAACCCCCCGGGACCCCCCCGGGACCCCCCCAGGAACACCCGAACCCCCCCGGGACCCCCCCGGGAACACCCGAACCCCCCCACCCCCGGGACCCCCCCAGGAACACCCGAACCCCCCCGAGACCCCCCCCGGAACACCCAGCCCAAAATTGACCCCCCCCCGGAATACCCGAACCCCCCCGGGACCCCCCCCGGAACACCCGGGACCCCCCGGGACCCCCCCGGAACCCCCCCAGGAGCACCCGAACCCCCCCGGGACCCCCCCGGGAACACCCGAATCCCCCGGGACCCCCCCGGGACCCCCCCAGGAACACCCGAACCCCCCCGGAACACCCAGACCCCCCCGGGACCCCCCCAAAAATCTCCCATTGTTCCCCAAACCCCCCCAATTTTCTCCCTGGGACCCCCCAAATAACCCCAAAATCTCCATTTGTTCCCCAGACCCCTCGAATTTCTCCACCCGGGACCCCCGGGAGCCCCCGGGACCCCCCCCCACCCCCGGGACCCCCCCGGGACCCCCCCAGGACCCCCCTGGGACCCCCCCCCACCCCCGGGACCCCCCCGGGACCCCCCAGGACCCCCCCGGGACCCCCCCAGGACCCCCTCGGGACCCCCCCGGGACCCCCCCTCACCCCCGGGGGCTCCGTTCTCCTCCAGCCTCCAGGACTCGACCACGAGCGAGACGCTGCCCTGGGGGGGGCGAAATTTGGGGAGGGGTCTCAGGTGGAAATTTGGGGAGGGGTCTCAGGTTCTGGGGGGGGCAGGAAATTTGGGGAGGGGTCTCAGGTGGAAATTTGGGGAGGGGTCTCAGGTTTGGGGGGGTCTCAGGTTTGGGGGGGGCGAAAATTTGGGGAGGGGTCTCCAGAGTCCTGGGGGGGTCTCAGGTTTTGGGGGGGCAGGAAATTTGGGGAGGGGTCTCAGGTTTGGGGGGGTGAAATTTGGGGAGGGGTCTCAGGTGGAAATTTGGGGAGGGGTCTCAGGTTTGGGGGGGCAGGAAATTTGGGGAGGGGTCTCAGGTTTGGGGGGGTCTCAGGTTTGGGGAGGGCACAAAATTTGGGGAGGGGTCTCCAGAGTCCTGGGAGGGGTCTCAGGTTTTGGGGGGGGCAGGAAATTTGGGGAGGGGTCTCAGGTGGAAATTTGGGGAGGGGTCTCGGGTTTTGGGGGGACACGAAATTTGGGGGGGGGGTCTCCAGAGTCCTGGGGGGGGTCTCAGATTTTTTGGGGGGGGGTCTCAGGTTTTTGGGGGCTCTTAGATTTTTTGGGGGGGTCTCAGATTTTTTTGGGGGGTCTCAGGTTTTTGGGGGGCTCTCAGATTTTTTTGGGGGGGTCTCAGATTTTTTTTGCGGGGGTCTCAGATTTTTTGGGGGGGTCTCAGGTTTTGGGGGGTCTCAGGATTTGGGGAGGGGGTCTCAGATTTTTTGGGGGGGTCTCAGGTTTTGGGGGGGCTCTCAGATTTTTTTTGGGGAGGGGTCTCAGATTTTTGGGGGGCTCTCAGATTTTTTGGGGGGGGGGGGTCTCCCGAGCCTTGGGGGGGGTTCAGGATTTTTGGGGAGGGGTCTCACCGGCCAGGGGAAGGCGAGGGGCAGGCGCAGGAGTCGGGGGGCTCCGGGAGCGGGGGGGGGGTCCGGGGGGGCTCTGAGCGACCCCCAGGCTGCAGCCGCCCCCCCCGGGGGGTCGCAGGCACAGGCGGAACAGGAGGCGACACGAGGGGGGACCCCCGCACGACCCCCCCGGACCCCCCCGCGCCGACAACACCCGCAGCTCCAGGACCCCCGCGGGACGAGCCTGGGGGGGGACAGAGCCCAAAATTACACCAAAAATACACCCAGAGACACCAAAAATACACCCAGGGACACCAAAAATACACCCAGAGACACCAAAAATACACCCAGGGACACCAAAAATACACCCAGAGACACCAAAAATACACCCAGACCCCAAAAATACACCCAGACCCCAAAAATACACCCAGAGACCCCAAAAATACACCCAGACCCCAAAAATACACCCAGAGACCCCAAAAATACACCCAGAGACACCAAAAATACACCCAGAGACACCAAAATACACCCAGGGACACCAAAAATACACCCAGAGACACCAAAAATACACCCAGGGACCCCAAAAATACACCCAGACCCCAAAAATACACCCAGGGACACCAAAAATACACCCAGGGACACCAAAAATACACCCAGAGACACCAAAAATACACCCAGGGACACCAAAAATACACCCAGAGACACCAAAAATACACCCAGAGACACCAAAAATACACCCAGAGACACCAAAAATACACCCAGACCCCAAAAATACACCCAGACACCAAAAATACACCCAGACCCCAAAAATACACCCAGACACCAAAAATACACCCAGGGACACCAAAAATACACCCAGACCCCAAAAATACACCCAGAGACACCAAAAATACACCCAGACACCAAAAATACACCCAGAGACGCCAAAAATACACCCAGGGACACCAAAAATACACCCAGACCCCAAAAATACACCCAGAGACACCAAAAATACACCCAGACCCCAAAAATACACCCAGACCCCAAAAATACACCCAGAGACACCAAAAATACACCCAGGGACCCCAAAAATACACCCAGAGACACCAAAAATACACCCAGACCCCAAAAATACACCCAGAGACACCAAAAATACACCCAGACCCCAAAAATACACCCAGACACCAAAAATACACCCAGAGACCCCCAAAATACACCCAGGGACCCCAAAAATACACCCAGAGACACCAAAAATACACCCAGGGACACCAAAAATACACCCAGGGACCCCAAAAATACACCCAGACCCCAAAAATACACCCAGAGACACCAAAATCAGCCCCAGAGACACCAAAATTACACCCAGAGACACCAAAAATACACCCAGACCCCAAAAATACACCCAGAGACACCAAAAATACACCCAGAGACACCAAAAATACACCCAGAGACACCAAAAATACACCCAGGGACACCAAAAATACACCCAGACCCCAAAAATACACCCAGACCCCAAAAATACACCCAGAGACACCAAAAATACACCCAGGGACCCCAAAAATACACCCAGGGACACCAAAAATAGACCCAGAGACACCAAAAATACACCCAGAGACACCAAAAATACACCCAGGGACACCAAAAATACACCCAGAGACCCCAAAAATACACCCAGACCCCAAAAATACACCCAGAGACCACAAAAATACACCCAGGGACACCAAAAATACACCCAGAGACAACAAAAATACACCCAGGGACACCAAAAATACACCCAGGGACCCCAAAAATACACCCAGGGACCCCAAAAATACACCCAGAGACCACAAAAATACACCCAGAGACACCAAAAATACACCCAGACCCCAAAAATACACCCAGAGACACCAAAAATACACCCAGAGACCCCAAAAATACACCCAGGGACACCAAAAATACACCCAGAGACACCAAAAATACACCCAGAGACCCCAAAAATACACCCAGGGACACCAAAAATACACCCAGAGACCCCAAAAATACACCCAGGGAACCAAAAATACACCCAGAGACCCCAAAAATACACCCAGGGACACCAAAAATACACCCAGAGACACCAAAAATACACCCAGACCCCAATAATACACCCAGAGACACCAAAAATACACCCAGAGACACCAAAAATACACCCAGACCCCAAAAATACACCCAGGGACCCCAAAAATACACCCAGGGACACCAAAAATACACCCAGACCCCAAAAATACACCCAGAGACCCCAAAAATACACCCAGACCCCAAAAATACACCCAGAGACACCAAAAATACACCCAGACCCCAAAAATACACCCAGGGACCCCAAAAATACACCCAGACCCCAAAAATACACCCAGGGACACCAAAAATACACCCAGACACCAAAAATACACCCAGAGACACCAAAAATACACCCAGAGACACCAAAAATACACCCAGACCCCAAAAATACACCCAGAGACCCCAAAAATACACCCAGGGAACCAAAAATACACCCAGAGACAACAAAAATACACCCAGGGACACCAAAAATACACCCAGGGACCCCAAAAATACACCCAGAGACCCCAAAAATACACCCAGAGACACCAAAAATACACCCAGACCCCAAAAATACACCCAGACCCCAAAAATACACCCAGAGACACCAAAAATACACCCAGGGACCCCAAAAATACACCCAGACCCAAAAAATACACCCAGAGAAACCAAAAATACACCCAGAGACCCCCAAAATACACCCAGGGACCCCAAAAATACACCCAGAGACACCAAAAATACACCCAGACCCCAAAAATACACCCAGAGACACCAAAAATACACCCAGACCCCAAAAATACACCCAGAGACACCAAAATACACCCAGGGACACCAAAATACACCCAGAGACCCCAAAAATACACCCAGAGACACCAAAAATACACCCAGACCCCAAAAATACACCCAGAGACACCAAAAATACACCCAGACCCCAAAAATACACCCAGACACCAAAAATACACCCAGAGACCCCCAAAATACACCCAGGGACCCCAAAAATACACCCAGAGACACCAAAAATACACCCAGGGACACCAAAAATACACCCAGGGACCCCAAAAATACACCCAGACCCCAAAAATACACCCAGAGACACCAAAATCAGCCCCAGAGACACCAAAATTACACCCAGAGACACCAAAAATACACCCAGACCCCAAAAATACACCCAGAGACACCAAAAATACACCCAGAGACACCAAAAATACACCCAGAGACACCAAAAATACACCCAGGGACACCAAAAATACACCCAGACCCCAAAAATACACCCAGACCCCAAAAATACACCCAGAGACACCAAAAATACACCCAGGGACCCCAAAAATACACCCAGGGACACCAAAAATAGACCCAGAGACACCAAAAATACACCCAGAGACACCAAAAATACACCCAGGGACACCAAAAATACACCCAGAGACCCCAAAAATACACCCAGACCCCAAAAATACACCCAGAGACCACAAAAATACACCCAGGGACACCAAAAATACACCCAGAGACAACAAAAATACACCCAGGGACACCAAAAATACACCCAGGGACCCCAAAAATACACCCAGGGACCCCAAAAATACACCCAGAGACCACAAAAATACACCCAGAGACACCAAAAATACACCCAGACCCCAAAAATACACCCAGAGACACCAAAAATACACCCAGGGACCCCAAAAATACACCCAGAGACACCAAAAATACACCCAGACCCCAAAAATACACCCAGAGACCCCAAAAATACACCCAGAGACCAAAAATACACCCAGAGACACCAAAAATACACCCAGAGACACCAAAAATACACCCAGAGACCCCAAAAATACACCCAGGGACACCAAAAATACACCCAGAGACCCCAAAAATACACCCAGGGAACCAAAAATACACCCAGAGACCCCAAAAATACACCCAGGGACACCAAAAATACACCCAGAGACACCAAAAATACACCCAGACCCCAATAATACACCCAGAGACACCAAAAATACACCCAGAGACACCAAAAATACACCCAGACCCCAAAAATACACCCAGGGACCCCAAAAATACACCCAGGGACACCAAAAATACACCCAGACCCCAAAAATACACCCAGAGACCCCAAAAATACACCCAGACCCCAAAAATACACCCAGAGACACCAAAAATACACCCAGACCCCAAAAATACACCCAGGGACCCCAAAAATACACCCAGACCCCAAAAATACACCCAGGGACACCAAAAATACACCCAGACACCAAAAATACACCCAGAGACACCAAAAATACACCCAGAGACACCAAAAATACACCCAGACCCCAAAAATACACCCAGAGACCCCAAAAATACACCCAGGGAACCAAAAATACACCCAGAGACAACAAAAATACACCCAGGGACACCAAAAATACACCCAGGGACCCCAAAAATACACCCAGAGACCCCAAAAATACACCCAGAGACACCAAAAATACACCCAGACCCCAAAAATACACCCAGACCCCAAAAATACACCCAGAGACACCAAAAATACACCCAGGGACCCCAAAAATACACCCAGACCCAAAAAATACACCCAGAGAAACCAAAAATACACCCAGAGACCCCCAAAATACACCCAGGGACCCCAAAAATACACCCAGAGACACCAAAAATACACCCAGGGACCCCAAAAATACACCCAGGGACACCAAAAATACACCCAGGGACACCAAAAATACACCCAGAGACACCAAAAATACACCCAGACCCAAAAAATACACCCAGACCCCAAAAATACACCCAGGGACCCCAAAAATACACCCAGAGACACCAAAAATACACCCAGAGACACCAAAAATACACCCAGGGACACCAAAAATACACCCAGAGACACCAAAAATACACCCAGACCCCAAAAATACACCCAGACCCCAAAAATACACCCAGAGACACCAAAAATACACCCAGAGACCCCAAAAATACACCCAGACCCCAAAAATACACCCAGGGACCCCAAAAATACACCCAGGGACACCAAAAATACACCCAGAGACCCCAAAAATACACCCAGGGACACCAAAAATACACCCAGACACCAAAAATACACCCAGACCCCAAAAATACACCCAGGGACCCCAAAAATACACCCAGGGACCCCAAAAATACACCCAGACACCAAAAATACACCCAGGGACACCAAAAATACACCCAGACACCAAAAATACACCCAGAGACCCCAAAAATACACTCAGGGACACCAAAAATACACCCAGGGACACCAAAAATACACCCAGGGACACCAAAAATACACCCAGAGACCCCAAAAATACACCCAGAGACACCAAAAATACACCCAGACCCCAAAAATACACCCAGGGACACCAAAAATACACCCAGAGACCCCAAAAATACACCCAGACCCCAAAAATACACCCAGAGACCCCAAAAATACACCCAGAGACACCAAAAATACACCCAGACACCAAAAATACACCCAGAGACACCAAAAATACACCCAGAGACACCAAAAATACACCCAGGGACACCAAAAATACACCCAGAGACACCAAAAATACACCCAGAGACACCAAAAATACACCCAGAGACACCAAAAATACACCCAGACCCCAAAAATACACCCAGGGACACCAAAAATACACCCAGGGACACCAAAAATACACCCAGACCACAAAAATACACCCAGAGACACCAAAAATACACCCAGAGACACCAAAAATACACCCAGGGACACCAAAAATACACCCAGACCCCAAAAATACACCCAGGGACACCAAAAATACACCCAGAGACACCAAAAATACACCCAGGGACACCAAAAATACACCCAGGGACCCCAAAAATACACCCAGACCCCAAAAATACACCCAGAGACACCAAAAATACACCCAGGGACACCAAAAATACACCCAGGGACCCCAAAAATACACCCAGACACCAAAAATACACCCAGAGACACCAAAAATACACCCAGACCCCAAAAATACACCCAGGGACACCAAAAATACACCCAGAGACACCAAAAATACAACCAGAGACACCAAAAATACACCCAGGGACCCCAAAAATACACCCAGGGACACCAAAAATACACCCAGGGACACCAAAAATACACCCAGGGACCCCAAAAATACACCCAGGGACACCAAAAATACACCCAGGGACCCCAAAAATACACCCAGAGACACCAAAAATACACCCAGACCCCAAAAATACACCCAGAGACACCAAAAATACACCCAGACCCCAAAAATACACCCAGGGACACCAAAAATACACCCAGAGACACCAAAAATACACCCAGGGACACCAAAAATACACCCAGACCCCAAATCCGTCCTCAGGACACCCAAAATCCGCCCCCTCCCGAGTCCCCCCAGCCCCCCCAAAACCTCCTCAAGACCCCCCCCAAACCTCCTCAGGACCCCCCCAAAACCTCCTCAGGACCCCCAAAACCTCCTCACGACCCCCCCAAACCTCCTCAGGACCCCCACCCCCATTCCCGGAGCCCCCCCCAGACCCCCCCAAACCTCCTCAGGATCCCCCCAAACCTCCTCAGGACCCCTCCCCAATTCCCAGAGCCCCCCCAAAACCTCCTCAAGTCCCCCCAAACCTCCTCAGGACCCCCCCCCAATTCCCGGAGCCCCCCCCAGACCTCCTCAGGACCCCCCGAAACCTTCTCAGGACCCCCCGAAACCTTCTCAGGACCCCCCAAACCTCCTCAGGACCCCCCAAACCTCCTCAGAACCCCCCAAACCTCCTCAGGACCCCCCCCCCAATTCCCGGAGCCCCCCCAAACCTCCTCAGGACCCCCCAAAACCTCCTCAGGACCCCCCAAACCTCCTCACGACCCCTCCCCAATTCCCAGAGCCCCCCCCAGACCCCCCCTCACCGGGGCGGGGCCGAGGATGAGGATGAGGAGGGGCAGGAGGGGGAGGGGCAGCAGCATCGCGGCTCTGGGGGGTCCCGGGGGTCCCGTCGGGGCCGGAGCTCGGCGGGTTCTGAGCCCGGAGGCGCCCCCAGACCCATTTGAAGGGGAAGCCCCTCCCCCAACCCCGCCCCCCGAGCCCGGGAAATCCCAAAAAAGGGAAATTCGCACCCAAAAGTGCCCCCGGAAATTGGGAATTCACACCTCAACTTTCCCCTGGAAGGGGGAATCGGCCCCAAACACGCGGGATTCCGCCCCAAAATGGGGCCTGGACAGCCCAAAATCCCCCAAATCCACCCAAAATCCACCCCGAAACACACAAAATCCCACAAAATCCACCCAAAATCCCACAAAATCCACCCAAAATCCCACAAAATCCCCCCAAAATCCCCCAAAATCCCCCCAAAACACACAAAATCCCCCCCAAATCACCCAAAATCCCCCCAAATCCCCCCAAAATCGCACAAAATCCCCCCAAAATCCCCCCAAAATCCCAAAAATCCTCCCAAAACCCTCCCAAAATCCCCCAAAATCCACCCAAAATCCCCAAAATCCCCAAAATTCCCCCAAATCCGCCCCAAATCCCCCCAAATTTCCCAAAATCCCCCAAAATCCCCCCAAAATCCCTCCAAATTCCCCCCCAAATCACCCAAAATCCTCCCAAAATCCCCCAAATCCCCCCAAAATCCCCCCAAATCCCCGCAAAATCTCACAAAATCCCGCAAAATACCCCAAATCCCCCCCAAATCCCCCAAATTCACCCCAAAATCCCCCAAATTCACCCCAAAATCCCCCCAAAATCCACCCAATTTTCCCCCCAAAATCCCGGGATCCCCCAAAATCCCCCGGCAATCAGAGCGATCTCTGAGCTCCATTTCTGCCTTTATTCACCCCAAAATCCCCCAAAATCCCCCAAATTCACCCCAAAATCCCCCCAAAATCCCGGGATCCGGGATCCCCTTGGAATCAGAGCGATCTCCGAGCTCCATTTCTGCCTTTATTCACCCCAAAATCCCCCAAATCCCCCCAAAATCCTCCCAAAATCCCCCAATATCCACCCAAAATCCTCCAAATTCACCCCAAAATCCCCCAAAATCCCCCCAAAATCCCCCAAATTCACCCCAAAATCCCACAAAATCCCCCCATAATCCCCCAAATTCACCCCAAAATCCCCCAAATTCACCCCAAATCCCCCCAAAATCCCGGGATCCGGGATCCCCTGGGAATCAGAGCGATCTCGAGCCCCATTTCTGCCTTTAATCACCCCAAAATCCCCCAAATTCACCCCAAAATCCCCAGATCCGGGATCCCCCAGGAATCAGAGCAATCTCCAGCTCCATTTCTGCCTTTATTCACCCCAAATTCACCCAAAATCCCCCAAATTCACCCAAAATCCCCCCAAATCCCCCAAAATCCCCAAAATCCCCCCCAAAATCCCGGGATCCGGGATCCCCTGGGAATCAGAGCAATCTCCCAGCTCCATTTCTGCCTTTATTCACCCCAAAATGGGGCCAGGAACCCCCAAAATCCCCCCAAAATCCCCCAAATCCCACCAAAATCCCCCAAATTCACCCCAAAATCCCGGGATCCGGGATCCCCCTGGAATCAGAGCGATCTCCAGCTCCATTTCTGCCTTTATTCACCCCAAATTTCCCCAAAATCCCCCAAATCCACCCCAAATCCCCCAAAATCCCGGGATCCCCTGCGAATCAGAGCGATCTCGAGCCCCATTTCTGCCTTTATTCACCCCAAAATCCCCCAAAATCCCCCAAATTCACCCAAAATCCCCCAAATTCACCCCAAATCCCCCCAAATCCCAGGATCCGGGATCCCCCGGCAATCAGAGCGATCTCTGAGCCCCATTTCTGCCTTTATTCACCCCAAAATTCCCCCAAAATCTCCCAAATTCACCCCAAAATCCCGGGATCCCCCTGGAATCAGAGCGATCTCCGAGCTCCATTTCTGCCTTTATTCACCCCAAATTTCCCCAAAATCCCCCCAATTCACCCCAAAATCCCCCAAATCCACCCCAAATCCCCCCAAATCCCGGGATCCCCCGGCAATCAGAGCAATCTCCAGCTCCATTTCTGCCTTTATTCACCCCAAAATCCCCCAAAATCCCCCAAATTCACCCCAAAATCCCCCAAAATAACCCCAAATTCCCCCAAATTCACCCCAAATCCCCCCAAAATCCCGGGATCCGGGATCCCCCTGGAATCAGAGCGATCTCGAGCTCCATTTCTGCCTTTATTCACCCCAAAATCCCCCAAATCCCCCCAAAATCCTCCCAAAATCCCCCAATATCCACCCAAAATCCTCCAAATTCACCACAAAATCCCCCAAAATCCCCCCAAAATCCCCCAAATTCACCCCAAATCCCCCCAAAATCCCAGGATCCAAGATCCCCTGGGAATCAGAGCCATCTCCGAGCCCCATTTCTGCCTTTATTCACCCCAAATCCCCCAAAATCCCCCAAAATCCCCAAAAAATCCCCCCCAAATCCCCCCAAAATCCCGGGATCCGGGATCCCCCGGGAATCAGAGCGATCTCTGAGCCCCATTTCTGCCTTTATTCACCCCAAAATCCCCCAAATCCCCCCAAAATCCCCCCAATTCACCCCAAAATCCTCCCAAAATCCCACAAAATTCCCTTCAAAATCCTCCAAAATCCCCCCAAAATCCCCCCAAATTCACCCCAAATCCCCCCAAAATCCCCCCCAATCCCCCCAAAATCCCCCCAAATTCACCCCAAAATCCCCCCAAATCCTGGGATCCCCCGGCAATCAGAGCGATCTCCCAGCTCCATTTCTCTCTTTATTCACCCCAAATTTCCCCAAAATCCCCCAAATTCACCCCAAACCCCCCCGGGGTCATTCCCGGCAATTCGAGGTTCGGGATTTTTTGGGGGGGTGGGGGAGGGGATTTTGGGGTGCCCCCTCCCCCCCCCTCCCCCTCCCCCCCCCCGCTGGGTCTCTGTGGTGTCTCCCGGCGGTGATGACGTCACGCTGACGTCACGGCGACGCGGTTGATGACGTCACTGCTGCTTGGAGCGCGGCCAGAGGCGCCCGGTGAGCGAGCCCAGGAAAGCCCCGGCGGGTTTGTGGCCCTGGGCCAGCTCGGCCCGGCGCTGCTGCTCCTCCTGTGGGTGGGTGGCACCCAGTGTCACCCAGTGTCACCCAGTGTCACCCTGTGTCACCCAGTGTCACCCTCTGTCACCCTCTGTCACCCAGTGTCACCCAGTGTCACCCTGTGTCACCCAGTGTCACCCAGTGTCACCCCAGTGTCACCCAGTGTCACCCAGTGTCACCCCAGTGTCACCCAGTGTCACCCAGTGTCACCCTGTGTCACCCCAGTGTCACCCAGTGTCACCCAGTGTCACCCCAGTGTCACCCTGTGTCACCCGGTGTCACCTCAATGTCACCCAGTGTCACCTGTGTCACCCTGTGTCACCCAGTGTCACCCAGTGTCACCCTGTGTCACCCCAGTGTCACCCAGTGTCACCCTGTGTCACCCAGTGTCAGCCAGTGTCACCCAGTGTCACCCCAGTGTCACCCAGTGTCACCCTGTGTCACCCGGTGTCACCCTGTGTCACCCCCAGTGTCACCTCAATGTCACCCAGTGTCAGCCAGTGTCACCCAGTGTCACCCCAGTGTCACCCAGTGTCACCCAGTGTCACCCCAGTGTCCCCCAGTGTCACCTCAATGTCACCCAGTGTCAGCCAGTGTCACCCAGTGTCACCCCAGTGTCACTCAGTGTCACCCAGTGTCACCCCAGTGTCACCCAGTGTCACCCAGTGTCACCCCAGTGTCACCCCCAGTGTCACCCAGTGTCACCCACTGTCACCCAGTGTCACCCTGTGTCACCCCAGTGTCACCCACTGTCACCCAGTGTCACCCAGTGTCACCCCAGTGTCACTCAGTGTCACCCAGTGTCACCCCAGTGTCACCCAGTGTCACCCAGTGTCACCCCAGTGTCACCCCCAGTGTCACCCTGTGTCACCCACTGTCACCCAGTGTCACCCTGTGTCACCCCAGTGTCACCCCAGTGTCACCCCAGTGTCACCCTGTGTCACCCCAGTGTCACCCTGTGTCACCCAGTGTCACCCTGTGTCACCCCAGTGTCACCCAGTGTCACCCCTGTGTCACCCAGCGTCACCCAGTGTCACCCAGTGTCACCCCAGTGTCACCCTGTGTCACCCCAGTGTCACCCAGTGTCACCTGTGTCACCCTGTGTCACCTCAATGTCACCTGTGTCACCCCAGTGTCACCCCAGTGTCACCCAGTGTCACCCCAGTGTCACCCCAGTGTCACCCTGTGTCACCCAGTGTCACCCCAGTGTCACCCCAGTGTCACCCCAGTGTCACCCAGTGTCACCCCAGTGTCACCCCAGTGTCACCCAGTGTCACCCGTGTCACCCCAGTGTCACCCAGTGTCACCCAGTGTCACCCAGTGTCACCCCCAGTGTCACCCCAGTGTCACTCAGTGTCACCCAGTGTTACCCAGTGTCACCCAGTGTCACCCAGTGTCACCCCAGTGTCACCCCCAGTGTCACCCTGTGTCACCCACTGTCACCCAGTGTCACCCTGTGTCACCCTGTGTCACCCCAGTGTCACCCCAGTGTCACCCAGTGTCACCCTGTGTCACCCCAGTGTCACCCTGTGTCACCCAGTGTCACCCAGTGTCACCCCAGTGTCACCCCAGTGTCACCCTGTGTCACCCCAGTGTCACCTCAATGTCACCTGTGTCACCCCAGTGTCACCCCAGTGTCACCCCAGTGTCACCCCAGTGTCACCCAGTGTCACCCGTGTCACCCCAGTGTTACCCAGTGTCACCCAGTGTCACCTGTGTCACCCAGTGTTACCCAGTGTCACCCAGTGTCACCCAGTGTCACCCTGTGTCACCCTGTGTTACCTCAGAGTCACCCCAGTGTCACCCCAGTGTCACCCCAGTGTCACCCCAGTGTCACCCAGTGTCACCCCAGTGTCACCCCAGTGTCACCCAGTGTCACCCTGTGTCACCCCCAGTGTCACCCAGTGTCACCCAGTGTCACCCCAGTGTCACCCAGTGTCACCCAGTGTCACCCAGTGTCACCCCAGTGTCACCCTGTGTCACCCAGTGTCACCCAGTGTCACCCAGTGTCACCCCAGTGTCACCCCTGTGTCACCCCAGTGTCACCCAGTGTCACCCTGTGTCACCCCAGTGTCACCCCAGTGTCACCCAGTGTCACCCAGTGTCACCCTGTGTCACCCGGTGTCACCCGGTGTCACCCACTGTCACCCTGTGTCACCCAGTGTCACCTCAGTGTCACCCTGTGTCACCTGTGTCACCCCAGTGTCACCTCAATGTCACCCTGTGTCACCCCAGTGTCACCTGTGTCACCCCAGTGTCACCCAGTGTCACCTCAATGTCACCCTGTGTCACCCTGTGTCACCCCAGTGTCACCCCAGTGTCACCCTGTGTCACCTGTGTGTCACCCCAGTGTCACCCCAGTGTCACCTGTGTCACCCCAGTGTCACCCCAGTGTCACCCCAGTGTCACCCCAGTGTCACCCAGTGTCACCCAGTGTCACCCTGTGTCACCCAGTGTCACCCCAGTGTCACCCCAGTGTCACCCCAGTGTCACCCAGTGTCACCCCAGTGTCACCCTGTGTCACCCCAGTGTCACCTGTGTCACCCCAGTGTCACCCTGTGTCACCCCAGTGTCACCCCAGTGTCACCCAGTGTCACCCTGTGTCACCCAGTGTCACCCCAGTGTCACCTGTGTCACCCTGTGTCACCCAGTGTCACCCAGTGTCACCCAGTGTCACCCTGTGTGTCACCCCAGTGTCACCCTGTGTCACCCAGTGTCACCCAGTGTCACCCCAGTGTCACCCAGTGTCACCCCAGTGTCACCCCAGTGTCACCCTGTGTCACCCAGTGTCACCCCAGTGTCACCCCAGTGTCACCCCAGTGTCACCCTGTGTCACCCTGTGTCACCCAGTGTCACCCCAGTGTCACCCCAGTGTCACCCCAGTGTCACCCAGTGTCACCTCAGTGTCACCCCCGGTGTCCCTAGAGCCACCCCAGCTGTCCCCAGGTGTCACCCAAGGTGTCCTCACCTTGCCCCAAGTGTCCCAATGTCCCCCCAGGTGTCCCCAGGTGTGTCCCCAATGTCCCCCCAATGTCCCCAGGTGTGTCCCCATGTCCCCCCAATGTCCCCCCAGGTGTCCCCAGTGTCCCCAGGTGTGTCCCCAGGTGTGTCCCCAGCTGTCCCCAGGTGTGTCCCCAGGTGTGTCCCAATGTCCCCCCAATGTCGCCAGCTGTCCCCAGGTGTCCCCAGGTGTGTCCCCAGGTGTGTCCCCAATGTCCCCATGTCCCCAGGTGTGTCCCCAGTGTCCCCATGTCCCCCCAGTGTCCCCCCAGGTGTCCCCAGTGTCCCCAGGTGTGTCCCCAGGTGTGTCCCCAATGTCCCCAATGTCCCCAGGTGTCCCCAGGTGTGTCCCCACCTCCTGGAGCCGTGTCTGTCCCCAATGTCCCCAATGTCCCAATGTCCCCCCATGTCCCCCCAGGTGTGTCCCCAATGTCCCCAATGTCCCCAGGTGTGTCCCCAGGTGTGTCCCAATGTCCCCAATGTCCCCAATGTCCCCAGGTGTGTCCCCACCTCCTGGACCCGTGTCTGTCCCCAATGTCCCCAGGTGTGTCCCCATGTCCCCCCAGGTGTGTCCCCACCTCCTGGAGCCGTGTCTGTTCCCAGCTGTCCCCAGTGTCCCCAGGTGTGTCCCCAGGTGTGTCCCCACCTCCTGGAGCCGTGTCTGTCCCCAATGTCCCCAGGTGTCCCCAATGTCCCCAATGTCCCCAATGTCCCCAGGTGTGTCCCCACCTCCTGGAGCCGTGTCCTGCGTCTCAGGAACGCTGCCAGGGGATCGTCCTCCAGGGAATAATTCTCCAGCACCGTCCGCACGTCCTCGACCCCGCTCAGAGCCACGGCTGCGACACAGCGGGGCCGTCAGGGGACCCCAAATCCACCGGGGGACCCCAAACCCGTCAGGGGGGACCCCAAAGCCGTCAGGGGACCCCAAAAACATCGGGGGACCCCAAATCCCTCAGGGGGACCCCAAATCCATCAGGGGGGACCCCAAACCCGTCAGGGGGGACCCCAAATCCGTCAGGGGGACCCCAAAAACATCGGGGGGGACCCCAAATCCCTCAGGGGACCCCAAATCCATCAGGGGGGACCCCAAACCCGTCAGGGGGGACCCCAAATCCGTCAGGGGACCCCAAATACATCAGGGGGACCCCAAATACATCGGGGACCCCAAATCCGTCAGGGGACCCCAAAAACATCGGGGGGGACCCCAAACCCGTCAGGGACCCCAAATCCATCAGGGGGACCCCAAATCCCTCAGGGGGACCCCAAATCCATCAGGGACCCCAAATCCCTCAGGGGGACCCCAAATCCATCAGGGGGACCCCAAATCCATCAGGGGGGACCCCAAATCCGTCAGGGGGACCCCAAATCCATCAGGGGGGACCCCAAATCCGTCAGGGGGACCCCAAATCCCTCAGGGGACCCCAAATCCCTCAGGGGGACCCCAAATCCCTCAGGGGACCCCAATTCCAGGGGGGTGACCCCAATTCAGGGGGTTCAGAGGGGACCCCAATTCCGGGGGGGGTTTGGGCGGTTTCAGGATGGATTTTGGGCGGTTTCAGGATGGATTTTGGGGGGTTTCAGGATGGATTTTGGGGGTTTGGATGGATTTTGGGGGTTTCAAGATGGATTTTGGGGGGTTTCAGGATGGATTTTGGGGGTTTCAGGATGGATTTTGGGGGGTTTCAGGATGGATTTTGGGGGGTTTGGATGGATTTTGGGGGGTTTCAGGATGGATTTTGGGGGGTTTCAGGATGGATTTTGGGGGTTTGGATGGATTTTGGGGGGTTTCAGGATGGATTTTGGGGGGTTTCAGGATGGATTTTGGGGGGTTTCAGGATGGATTTTGGGCGGTTTCAGGATGGATTTTGGGGGGTTTGGATGGATTTTGGGAGGTTTCAGGATGGATTTTGGGGGGTTTCAGGATGGATTTGGGGGGTTTGGATGGATTTTGGGAGGTTTCAGGATGGATTTTGGGGGGTTTCAGGATGGATTTTGGGGGGTTTCAGGGGATTTTGGGGGGTTTGGATGGATTTTGGGGGGTTTCAGGATGGATTTGGGGGGTTTCAGGATGGATTTTGGGGGGTTTCAGGATGGATTTTGGGGGGTTTGGATGGATTTTGGGGGGTTTGGATGGATTTTGGGGGGTTTGGATGGATTTTGGGGGGTTTCAGGATGGATTTTGGGGGGTTTCAGGATGGATTTTGGGGGGTTTGGATGGATTTTGGGGGGTTTGGATGGATTTTGGGGGGTTTCAGGATGGATTTTGGGGGGTTTCAGGATGGATTTTGGGAGGTTTCAGGATGGATTTCGGGGGTTCCAGGGGGGTTTTTGAGGTGTTTCAGGATGGATTTTGAGGGGGTTTGGATGGATTTTGGGGGGGTTTCAGGATGGATTTTGGGGGGTTTCAGGGGATTTTGGGGGGTTTGGATGGATTTTGGGGGGTTTCAGGATGGATTTTGGGGGGTTTGGATGGATTTTGGGGGGTTTCAGGATGGATTTTGGGAGGTTTCAGGATGGATTTTGGGGTGTTCCAGGATGGATTTTGGGGGGTTTGGATGCATTTTGGGGGGTTTGGATGGATTTTGGGGGAGGTTTCAGGGATTTTTAGGGGCTTTGGATGGATTTTGGGGGGTTTCAGGCTGGATTTTGGGGGGGTTTCAGGATGGATTTTGGGGAGTCTGGATGGATTTTGGGGGGTTTGGATGGATTTGGGGGAGGTTTCAGGATGGATTTTGGGGTGGTTTGGATGCATTTGGGGAGGTTTGGATGGATTCTGGGGGAGGTTTCAGGGATTTTTAGGGGCTTTGGATGGACTTTGGGGGGTTTCAGGATGGATTTTGGGGGGTTTGGATGGATTTGGGCAGGTTTTTGGTAAATTTTGGCTGGGTTTTGGTGGTTTGGATGGGTTTGGGTGGATTTTGGCTGGGTTTGGCTGGGTTTGGGTGGATTTGGGTGAATTTTGGCTGGGTTTGGATGGATTTTGTCTGGGTTTGGATGGGTTTGGGTGGATTTGGGTAGGTTTTGGGTGGGTTTGGGTGGATTTTGGCTGGGTTTGGGTGGGTTTTGCTGGGTTTGGGCTGGGTTTGGGTAGGTTTTGGCTGGGTTTGGGTAGGTTTTGGCTGGGTTTGGGTAGGTTTTGGCTGGGTTTGGGTAGGTTTTGGCTGGGTTTGGGTGAATTTTGGCTGGGTTTTGCTGGGTTTGGCTGGGTTTGGGTAGGTTTTAGCCGGGTTTGGGTGGGTTTGGATAGATTTTGGGTGGGTTTGGGTGGATTTTGACTGGGTTTGGATAGGTTTGGGTAGGTTTTGGCTGGGTTTAAAAGCATTTTGAGGAGTTTCACCCACTCTTGAGGAAGGCAGCCAGGTCGTAGAGTGCCTGGTCCTCGGAGCCGCCGGGGTTTGGGTGGATTTGGGCAGGTTTTGGTAAATTTTGGCTGGGTTTTGGTGAATTTTGGTGGGTTTGGGTGGATTCTGGGTGGATTTTGGCTGGGTTTGGATAGATCTTGTTTGGGTTTGGGTGGCTTTGGGTAGATTTTGGCTGGGTTTGGATGAATTTTGGCTGGGTTTGGCCGGGTTTCGCTGGGTTTGGCTGGGTTTGGGTGGGTTTGGGTGGGTTTGGCCAGGTTTGGATAGATTTTGGCTGGGTTTGGATAGATTTTGACTGGGTTTGGGTGGGTTTGGGTAGGTTTTGGCCAGGTTTGGGTAGGTTTTTGCTGGGTTTAAAGGCATTTTGAGGAGTTTCACCCACTCTTGAGGAAGGCAGCCAGGTCGTAGAGCGCGCGGTCGTCGGAGGCGCCGTCCCAGCGCGGCAGGGCCAGGCCGTTGTACGGCTGCAGCCGGAACGAGTCCCGGCGCCAATCCACCACCACCACCCGCGCCGGGTCCCGGTTCAGGCACGAGATGTCCTGCAGGAACCCAAAATTCCCCACTGGGAGCCCAGAACGGGGCTCTGCGTGGGTTTGGGGGGATTTGGGTGAATTTTGGATGGGTTTGGGTGGATTTGGGTGAATTTTGGATGGGTTTGGGGGGATTTGGGTGGGTTTTGGATGGGTTTGGATGGGTTTGGGTGGATTTTGGATGGGTTTGGGTGGATTTTGGATGGGTTTGGGTGGATTTGGATGAATGTTGGGTGGATTTGGGTGAATTTTGGATGGGTTTTGGTGGGTTTGGGAGGGTTTTACTGGATTTGGATGAATTTTGGCTGGGTTTGGGTGGGTTTGGATGAATGTTGGGTGGATTTGGGTGAATTTTGGATGGGTTTGGGTGGGTTTGGATGGGTTTGGGTGGGTTTTGGTGGATTTGGATGAATTTTGGCTGGGTTTGGATAGATTTTGGGTGGGTTTGGGTGGATTTGGGTGAATTTTGGATGGGTTTGGGTGGATTTTGGATGAATTTTGGCTGGGTTTGGGTGGATTTTGTCTGGGTTTGGGTGAATTTTGGCTGGGTTTGGATGGGTTTGGGTGGTTTTAGTGGATTTAGATGGATTTTGGATGGGTTTGGGTGGGTTTGGGTGGATTTGGGTGAAATTTGGGTGGGTTTGGGTGGATTTTGGATGGGTTTGGGTGGATTTTGGGTGGATTTTGGATGGGTTTGGGGGGATTTGGGTGAATTTTGGATGGGTTTGGGTGGATTTTGGCTGGGTTTGGGTGGGTTTGGGTGGATTTGGGTGAATTTTGGATGGGTTTGGATGGGTTTGGGTGGATTTTGGCTGGGTTTGGATGGATTTGGGAGGGTTTTACTGAATTTGGATGAATTTTGGATGGGTTTGGATAGATTTTGGGTGGGTTTGGGTGGATTTGGGTGAATTTTGGATGGGTTTGGGTGGATTTTGGGTGAATTTTGGATGGGTTTGGGTGGATTTGGGTGAATTTTGGATGGGTTTTGGATGGGTTTGATGAATTTTGGCTGGGTTTGGATGGGTTTGGGTGGATTTGGATGGGTTTGGGTGGATTTTGGGTGAATTTTGGCTGGGTTTGGGTGGGTTTGGGTGGATTTGGATGAATGTTGGGTGGATTTGGGTGAATTTTGGATGGGTTTGGGTGGATTTTGGGTGGATTTTGTCTGGGTTTGGGTGAATTTTGGATGGGTTTGGGAGGGTTTTACTGGATTTGGGTGAATTTTGGCTGGGTCTGGGTGGGTTTTGGTGGGTTTGGATGAATTTTGTCCGGGTTTGGATGGGTTTGGATAGATTTTGTCTGGGTTTGGATGGGTTTGGGTGGCTTTGGGTAGATTTTGGATGGGTTTGGATGAATTTTGGCTGGGGTTTGGGTAGATTTGGGTGGGTTTGGATAGATTTTGTCCGGGTTTGGGTGGGTTTGGATAAATTTTGTCCAGGTTTGGCTGGGTTTGGGTGGGTTTGGATAGATTTTGTCTGGGTTTGGATACATTTTGTCCAGGTTTGGATGGGTTTGGATAGATTTTGTCCAGGTTTGGCTGGCTTTGGGTAGATTTTGTCTGGGTTTGGACGGGTTTGGATAGATTTTGGCTGGGTTTGGATGGGTTTGGATAGATTTTGGCTGGGTTTGGGTGCCTGGGGACCCCCTCACCTTGACGTGGTGTCCGTCCATGTAGCGCGTGGCGTCGCGGAACAGCCGGTACGACACGAAGCCGTGGGGGTCGATGCTGTCGATCAGCGGGAAAGCCGTCTGGGGGAGGGGAGGGGGGAATTTGGGGCTTTTTCAGGGGGTTTTGGGGCACCCCGAGACCCCTCCCCAACAGGTCCCCATCCCTTCTCTCAGTCTCACCTGAAAACCCCCCAAAAATCCCTTAAATCTCCTTCAATCCCTCCCAAAAAAACCCAAAACCCCCAAAAATCTCCAGGAGACCCCGAGACCCCTCCCCAACAGGTCCTGGGCACCCCCAGACCCCTCCCCAACAAATCCAGGGCACCCCAAGACCCCTCCCCAACAGGTCCTGGGCACCCCAAGACCCCTCCCCAACAGGTCCCCATCCCTTCTCTCAGTCTCACCTGAAAACCCCCAAAAAACCCCTTAAATCTCCTTCAATCCCTCCCAAAAAAACCCAAAACCCCCAAAAATCTCCAGGAGACCCCGAGACCCCTCCCCAACAAATCCTGGGGACCCCAAGACCCCTCCCCAACAAGTCCCCATCCCTTCTCTCAAAAGGGAACCCCCAAAAAAACCCCAAAATCACCCAAAAAAAAACCCCCAAACCCCCCCAAAAATCTCCATGAGACCCCGAGACCCCTCCCCAACAATTCCTGGGGACCCTGAGACCCCTCCCCAAGAATTCCTGGGCACCCCAAGACCCCTCCCCAACAGGTCCCCATCCCTTCTCTCAAAAGGGAACCCCCAAAAAAACCCCAAAATCACCCAAAAAAAAACCCCAAACCCCCCCAAAAATCTCCAGGAGGTCCCAAGACCCCCCAAAACTTCCCCAAAATCCTGAAATCCCCCCAGTTCCCTCCTCACCATGCCGGTCTCGGAGGTGAAGATGACGATTTCGTAGAGCGGCGCCAGCTGCTGCAGGAGGTGATCGATGCCCGGGCGCTTCTTGAACCTCCAGCCCGTCACCAGCTGCGTTTTGGGGTAAATTTGGGGGTTTTTGGGAGTTTTGGGAATGCTGGAAGGGAGTTTGGGGGTTCTTGAAGGGGTTTTTGGGGGATTTTTCTGGTTTTGGGGTTTGTCATGGGGGGGAAATGGGGGAAAGGAAGGAAAAACTGAGGGGGTTTGAGAGGTTTGATGGTTGTGAAAGAGCACAAACTTCCCAAAATTCACCCCAAACTGACCCCAAACCCACCAAACTGACCCCAAACCCCCCAAAACTCACCCCAAACTGACCCCAAACCCACCCCAAACTCACCCCAAACCCACAAAACTCACACCAAACTGACCCCAAACCCACCAAAACCCACCTAAAACTCACCCCAAACCCCCAAAACTCACCCCAAAGTCACCTCAAACCCCCCAAACTCACCCCAGAACCCCCAAAACTGACCCCAAACCCCCCAAAACCCACCCCAAAGTCACCCCAAACCCACAAAACTCACACCAAACTGACCCAACCCCAAAACTCACCCCAAACCCCCCAAAACCCACCCGAAACTGACCCCAAACCCACAAAACTCACCCCAAAGTCACCCCAAACCCCCCAAATTCACCCCAGAACCCCCAAAACTGACCCCAAACCACCAAAACTGACCCCAAACTCACCCCAAACCCCCAAACTCACCCCAAAGTCACCCGACCCCCAAAACCCACCCCAAACTCATCCCCAACCCCCAAAACTCACCCCAAACTGACCCCAAACTCCCCAAAACCCACCCCAAACTGGCCCCAAACCCCCAAAACTCACCCCAAAGTCACCCCAAACCCACAAAACTGACCCCAAACTCACCCCAAACCCCCCCAAACTGACCCCAAACCCCCCAAAACTGACCCCAAACCCCCAAAACTCACCCCAAAGTCACCTCAAACCCCCCAACCTCACCCCAGAACCCCCAGAACTGACCCCAAACCCCCCAAAACTCACCCCAAAGTCACCCCAAACCCAAAACCCACCCCAAAACTGACCCCAAACCCCCCAAAACCCACCCCAGACCCCCCAAAACTCACCCCAGACCCCCCAAAACTGACCCCAAACTCCCCAAAACTGACCCCAAACCCCCCAAAACTCACCCCAAAACTGACCCCAAACCCCCAAAACTGACCCCAAACTCACCCCAAACTCCCCAAAACTCACCCCAAACTCAACCCAAACCCCCCAAAACCCACCCCAAACTCCCCCCAAACCCCCAAAACCCACCCCAAACTCACCCCAAACTCCCCAAAACTGACCCCAAACCCCCCAAAACTCACCCCAAAACTGACCCCAAACCCCCCAAAACTCACCCCAGACCCCCCAAAACTGACCCCAAACCCCCTAAAACTCACCCCAAATCCCCAAAACTGACCCCAAACTGACCCCAAACTCAACCCAAACCCCCCAAAACCCACCCCAAAACTGACCCCAAACCCCCCAAAACTCACCCCAGACCCCCCAAAACTCACCCCAAACTCCCCAAAACCCACCCCAAACCCCCAAAACTGACCCCAAACCCCCCAAAACTGACCCCAGCCCCACCCCAGCCCCCCCACCCCCTGCCCAGCCACATCTGGGGCACTTTGGAGAGTTCTGGGGGGATTTTGAGGGGCAATTTTGGGGCGTTTCAGGGATTTTTGGGGTTTTGGGGGGCAGCTGGGTCTGGGGGGTTTTGGGGAGCAGCTGGGTGTGCTCTGGGAGTTTTGGGGGGCAGCTGGGTGTGGGTCTGGGGGTTTTGGGGGGCAGCTGGGTGTGCTCTGGGGTTTTGGGGGGCAGCTGGGTGGGGTGTGGGGATTTTGGGGGGCAGTTGGGTCTGGGGTTTTGGGGGTTTGGGGTTTTGGGGGTCCACTGGGTGTGGGGGTTTTGGGGGGCAGCTGGGTGTGGGGGTTTTGGGGTGCAGTTGGGTGTGCTCTGGGGTTTTGGGGGGCAGCTGGGTTTGGGTCAGGGGGTTTTGGGGTGCAGCTGGGTGTGCTCTGGGGTTTTGGGGGGCAGCTGGGTGGGGTGTGGGGTTTTGGGGGGCAGCAGGGTGTTTTGGGGGTTTTGGGGGGCAGTTGGGTGTGCTCTGGGGTTTTGGGGGAGCAGCTGGGTGTTCTGGGTGTTTTTGGGGTGCAGCTGTGTGGTTTTGGGGTTTTTGGGGGGCAGTTGGGTGTGGGAGTTTTGGGGGTTTGGGGGTTTTGGGGGGCAGCTGGGTGTGCTCTGGGGTTTTGGGGGGAAGCTGGGTTTGGGTCAGGGTGTTTTGGGGTGCAGCTGGGTGTGCTCTGGGGTGTTTGGGGTGACCCACCGACCACTCGGGGTGCAGCAGGACCCCGGTGAGCTCCATCACCAGCGTGTAGGGGGGTTGGTAATACGGCTCCTGAAGGGGGTCCGGCAACAGCCGCGGGCTCGTGGGCTCGATGATCATCTGGGGGGACATTGGGGACACTGGGGACACTGCTGGGGACACTGGGGACATTGGGGACACCCCATGGGGACACTGGGGACACTGGGGATACTGGGGACACTGGGGACATTGGGGACATTGGGGACACTGGGGACACTGGGGACATTGGGGACAATGGGGACACTGGGGACATGAGGGGACATTGGGGACATTGGGGACACCCCATGGGGACACTGGGGTTACTGGGGACACTGGGACAGCCTGGGGACATTGGGGACACTGGGGACATTGGGGACACTGGGGATAGTGGGGACACTGGGGACACTGGGGATAGTGGGGACACTGGGGACACTGGGGACAGTGGGGACACTGGGGACACTGGGGATAGTGGGGACACTGGGGACACTGGGGACAGTGGGGACAATGGGGACACCCCATGGGGACACTGGGGACACTGGGGACACTGGGGACACCCCATGGGGACACTGGGGGGACACTGGGGGGACACTGGGGACACCCCATGGGGACAGGGGGGACCAGGACCCCAAATTCGAGGTCACCCCCCCTCCCCCTCCCCAGGTCCCCCCCAGGCCTCGTCCCCTCCCCCAGGCCGGTGACAAATCCGGTGACAAATCCCTGGGGAGCGGTGACAGAGCCACCCCCCACCCCTGGGGACACCCCAGGACCCCCCCAGGACCCCCCAAATCCCCCCAGGACCCCCAAATCCCCCCCAGGACCCCCCCCAGGACTCCCCAAAACCCCCCCCGGACCCCCCCAGGACCCCCCAAAGCCCCCCCCCCCAGGACCCCTCAAATCCCCCCCCCAGGACCCCCAAAAGCCCCCCAGGACCCCCCAAATCCCCCCCAAATCCCCCAAGGACCCCCCAAAATCCCCCCAAATCCCTCCCAGGACCCCTCAAATCCCCCCCAGGACACCCCATATCCCCCCCAAATCACCCCTAAATCCCCCCAGGATCCCCCAAATCCCCCCCAGGACCCCCCAGACCCCCCCAGAGCCCCCCCAAATCCCCCCAAACCCCCCCAGGCCCCACCTGTCTGTAATCCTTGAAGTATTTGATGGTTCTGCGCAGGTGCCGGATCCCAACGGGGTCTGTGGAGAACCCATGAGACCCCAAAAGGGACAGGGACACCCCAAAAGTGACAGGGACACCCCAAAAGGGACAGGGACACCCCCAAAAGGGGACAGGGACACCCCAAAAGGGACAGGGACACCCCAAAAGTGACAGGGACACCCCAAAAGGGGACAGGGACACCCCAAAAGGGACAGGGACACCCCAAAAGGGGACAGGGACACCCCAAAAGGGACAGGGACACCCCAAAAGGGGACAGGGACACCCCAAAAGGGGACAGGGACACCCCAAAAGGGGACAGGGACACCCAGAGGGGACAGGGACACCCCAAAAGGGACAGGGACACCCCAAAAGGGGACAGGGACACCCCAAAAGGGGACAGGGACACCCCAAAAGTGACAGGGACACCCCAAAAGGGGACAGGGACACCCCAAAAGGGGACAGGGACACCCAGAGGGGACAGGGACACCCCAAAAGGGGACAGGGACACCCCAAAAGTGACAGGGACACCCCAAAAGGGACAGGGACACCCCAAAAGGGACAGGGACACCCCAAAAGGGGGACAGGGACACCCCAAAAGTGACAGGGACACCCCAAAAGGGGACAGGGACACCCCAAAAGGGGACAGGGACACCCCAAAAGGGGGACAGGGACACCCCAAAAGGGACAGGGACACCCAGAGGGGACAGGGACACCCCAAAAGGGGACAGGGACACCCCAAAAGGGACAGGGACACCCCAAAAGGGGACAGGGACACCCCAAAAGGGACAGGGACACCCCAAAAGTGACAGGGACACCCCCAGAGGGGACAGGGACACCCCAAAAGTGACAGGGACACCCCAAAAGGGGACAGGGACACCCCAAAAGTGACAGGGACACCCCAAAAGGGACAGGGACACCCCAAAAGGGGACAGGGAGACCCCAAAGGGGACAGGGACACCCCAAAAGGGGGACAGGGACACCCCAAAGGGGACAGGGACACCCCAAAAGGGACAGGGACACCCCAAAAGGGACAGGGACACCCCAAAAGGGACAGGGACACCCCAATAGGGGACAGGGACACCCCAAAAGTGACAGGGACACCCCAAAAGGGGACAGGGACACCCCAAAAGGGGACAGGGACACCCCAAAAGGGACAGGGACACCCCAAAAGGGACAGGGACACCCAGAGGGGACAGGGACACCCCAAAAGGGACAGGGACACCCCAAAAGGGACAGGGACACCCCAAAAGGGGGACAGGGACACCCAGAGGGGACAGGGACACCCCAAAAGGGACAGGGACACCCCAAAAGGGGACAGGGACACCCCAAAAGGGGACAGGGACACCCCAAAAGGGACAGGGACACCCCAAAAGTGACAGGGACACCCAGAGGGGACAGGGACACCCAGAGGGGACAGGGACACCCCAAAAGGGGACAGGGACACCCCAAAAGGGACAGGGACACCCCAAAAGGGACAGGGACACCCCAAAAGGGACAGGGACACCCCAAAAGGGGACAGGGACACCCCAAAAGGGACAGGGACACCCCAAAAGGGACAGGGACACCCCAAAAGGGGACAGGGACACCCAGAGGGGACAGGGACACCCCAAAAGGGGACAGGGACACCCCAAAAGGGGACAGGGACACCCCAAAAGTGACAGGGACACCCCAAAAGGGGACAGGGACACCCCAAAAGGGACAGGGACACCCCAAAAGGGACAGGGACACCCCAAAAGGGGACAGGGACACCCCAAAAGGGGACAGGGACACCCCAAAAGGGACAGGGACACCCCAAAAGGGGACAGGGACACCCCAAAAGGGGACAGGGACACCCCAAAAGGGACAGGGACACCCAGAGGGGACAGGGACACCCCAAAAGGGGACAGGGACACCCCAAAAGGGGACAGGGACACCCCAAAAGGGACAGGGACACCCCAAAAGGGACAGGGGCACCCCAAAAGGGACAGGGACACCCCAAAAGGGGACAGGGACACCCCAAAAGGGGACAGGGACACCCCAAAAGGGACAGGGACACCCCAAAAGGGGACAGGGACACCCAGAGGGGACAGGGACACCCCAAAAGGGGGACAGGGACACCCCAAAAGGGGACAGGGACACCCCAAAAGGGGGACAGGGACACCCCAAAAGGGGACAGGGACACCCCAAAAGGGGACAGGGGCTGTGAAAGGGGCTGGGGGTGACACTGAGGTGACAATGGCACCGGGGGGTGGCACCCGGGGGTGGCACTGGGGGTGACACTGAGGTGACAATGGCACCGGGGGGTGGCACTGGGGGTGACACTGAGGTGACAAATGGCACCCGGGGGTGGCACTTGGGGGGGTGGCACTGGGGGTGACACTGAGGGGACAATGGCACCCGGGGGTGGCACTGGGGGTGTCACCTCCCCTGTCACCTCCACCCCTCCCCCAGCCGGGGTCACTCACCGCTGTCAAACTCATCGGGGACCTGAGGGGACAATGAGGGGACAATGAGGGGACAGTGAGGGGACAGTGAGGGGACAGGGAGGGGACATCAGGGGACAGTGTGGGGACAGTGAGGGGACATCAGGGGACATCAGGGGACAGTGAGGGGACATCAGGGGACATCAGGGGACAGCAGGGGACACTGAGGGGACAATGAGGGGACACTGAGGGGACATCAGGGGACAGTGAGGGGACAGTGAGGGGACAGTGAGGGGACATCAGGGGACAGTGAGGGGACACTGAGGGGACAGGGAGGGGACACTGAGGGGACAGGGAGGGGACAGCAGGGGACAGTGAGGGGACAGTGAGGGGACAGCAGGGGACACTGAGGGGACAGTGAGGGGACATCAGGGGACAGGGAGGGGACAGTGAGGGGACAGGGAGAGGACATTAAGGGGACATTGCAGGGACAGCCAGGGGACACTGAGGGGACAGTGAGAGGACATTGAGGGGACAGTGAGGGGACATTGCAGGGACACTGAGGGGACAGCCAGGGGACACTGAGGGGACAATGAGGGGACAGTGAGGGGACAGTGAGGGGACATCAGGGGACAGTGAGGGGACATTGCAGGGACACTGAGGGGACATGGAGGGGACATTGAAGGGACAGCCAGGGGACAGCCAGGGGACATTGAGGGGGCAGGGCCAGCCCTGGGGACAGGGACAATTCACAGCCAGGTGACACCGTGGCCTCACGTCCTGTTGTCCCCTCCCGGTCATTGTCACCCTCTGCCACCCCCTTTGATGTCCCCGGATGTCCTCCCCCCTCCGCCCTCCCATCTGGTGACAAAAAGGGCCCGGGGTGACAAAAGTGACACCGGGGACAGGGACAGGGACAGGGACACGGGGGATTTGTCACCTCCCGGGGATTTGTCACCTCCTTGGGGACAATCGCCTCCCCCTTTGTCACCTCACCTTGTTCCCGTGCTCGTCCACCGAGTTACTGCCTGTGGGGACAGTGGGGACATCAGGGGGACATTGGGGACATTGGGGGGACATCGGGGACATTGGGGGGGACAGTGGGGACATCAGGGGGACATTGGGGACATCAGGGGGGACATTGGGGACATCAGGGGGACATTGGGACATCAGGGGGACATTGGGGACATCAGGGGGACATTGGACAGGGGGGACATTGGGACATGGGGACATTGGGGGGACATTGGGGACATCAGGGGGACACATTGGGGACATTGGGGGGGACATTGGGGACATTGGGGACATTGGGGACATCAGGGGGACATTGGGGGGACATTGGGGACATTGGGGGGACATTGGGGACATCAGGGGGACATTGGGGACATTGGGGGGACATTGGGGACATCAGGGGGACATTGGGGACATTGGGGACATCAGGGGGACATCAGGGGACATTGGGGACATCGCTCAGTGTCCCCCCAGTGTCCCCCAGGGGGTACAGGGGGGAACACAAGGGGACATTGGGGACATTGAGGGGACACCGGGGGGACAATGGGGGGACATTGGGGACATTGGGGACACTGGGGGGACACTGGGGACATCAGGGGGACATTTGGGACATCAGGGGGACAATGGGGGGGACATTGGGGACATCAGGGGGACAATGGGGGGACATTAGGGGGACACTGGGGGGACACTGGGGACATCAGGGGGACATTGCTCAGTGTCCCCCCAGTGTCCGCCAGAGTCCCTGGGGGGGTACACGGGGGGACATTGGGGACACATTGGGGACACCGGGGTGGACACAAGGGGACATTGGGGACATTGGGGACATTGGGGGGACAATGGGGACAGTGGGGACATCAGGGGGACATTGGGGACATCAGGGGGACATTGGGGACATTGGGGACATCAGGGGGACATTGGGGACACATTGGGGACACTGGGGGGACACAAGGGGGACATTGGGGACATTGGGGACATTGGGGGGACAATGGGGACATTGGGGGGACACTGGGGACACCGGGGGGACACTGGGACATCGCTCAGTGCCCCCCCAGTGTCCCTGGGGGGTACAGGGGGGGACACTGGGGCACACTGGGGACATTGAGGGGACACCGGGGGACATTGAGGGACATTGGGGACATCGCTCAGTGTCCCCCCAGTGTCCCCCCGGTGTCCCCAATGTCCCCCCACGTAACCCCACAAGGACACCAGGGGACACTCAGGACACCAGGGGACACTGGGGGACACTGGGGACACTGTGGGGACCTGTGGGGACATTGGGGACATTGGGGACACTGGGGATATTGGGGACCCATGGGGACACCATGGGGACATTTAGGGGACACTGGGGACACTGGGGACCCTTGGGGACATTGGGGACACCGGGGGGACACCGGGGGTGACACTGGGGACACTGGGGACACACCGAAGATGTAGAGCACTGGTGACACCGCCGGTGGCCGCCAGGAGGCCCCCCAGGGGACACTGGGGTGACACAGGGTGACATTGGGGGGACACTGGGGTGACACTGGGGTGACACAGGGTGACACTGGGGTGACACAGGGTGACACACAGGGTGACACTGGTGACACTGGTGACACACCGAAGATGTAGAGCACGGTGACACCGCCGGTGGCCGCCAGGAGCCCCCCCAGGGGACACTGTGGGGACATTGGGGTGACACAGGGTGACACTGGGGTGACACAGGGTGACACAGGTGACACAGGGTGACACTGGGTGACACAGGTGACACAGGGTGACACTGGGTGACACAGGTGACACAGGTGACACTGGGGTGACATTGAGGTGACACTGGGGACATTGGGGACACCCTTGGGGACATTGGGGACACACCGAAGATGTAGAGCACGGTGACACCGCCGGTGGCCGCCAGGAGCCCCCCCAGGGGACACTGGGGACATTGGGGTGACACAGGGTGACACTGGGGTGACACAGGGTGACACTGGGTGACACAGGGTGACACAGGGGTGACACACAGGTGACACAGGTGACACTGGGGACACACCGAAGATGTAGAGCACGGTGACACCGCCGGTGGCCGCCAGGAGCCCCCCCAGGGGACATTGGGGTGACACTGGGTGACACTGGGTGACACTGGGTGACACAGGGTGACACTGGGGTGACACTGGGGGTGACACTGGGGTGACACAGGTGACACTGGGGTGACACAGGGGTGACACTGAGGTGACACTGGGTGACACTGGGGTGACACTGGGTGACACTGGGTGACACTGGGTGACACTGGGGTGACACTGGGGTGACACTGGGTGACACTGGGTGACACTGGGGTGACACAGGGGTGACACTGGGTGACACTGAGGTGACACTGGGTGACACTGGGTGACACAGGGTGACACACAGGGTGACATTGAGGTGACACAGGTGACACAGGGTGACACACAGGGTGACACACAGGGTGACACACAGGGTGACACAGGTGACACAGGTGACACACAGGGTGACACACAGGGTGACACACAGGGTGACACAGGTGACACAGGTGACACACAGGGTGACACACAGGGTGACACACAGGGTGACACACAGGGTGACACACGGGTTGACACAGGGTGACACAGGGGACATTGGGGTGACACTGGGTGACACTGGGTGACACTGGGTGACACAGGGGTGACACAGGGGTGACACAGGTGACACACCGAAGATGTAGAGCACGGTGACACCGCCGGTGGCCGCCAGGAGCCCCCCCAGGGGACATTGGGGACATTGGGGTGACACAGGACTGGGTGACACTGGGGACATTGGGGACACCCTTGGGGACACTGGGGACATTGGGGACACACCGAAGATGTAGAGCACGGTGACACCGCCGGTGGCCGCCAGGAGCCCCCCCAGGGGACATTGGGGACATTGGGGTGACACAGGGTGACACAGGGTGACACAGGGTGACATTGAGGTGACACAGGTGACACACAGGTGACACACAGGTGACACACCGAAGATGTAGAGCACGGTGACGCCGCCGGTGGCCGCCAGGAGCCCCCCCAGGCGCAGGGCCAGCAGCCGCAGGGACCCCCGGGAGCCGTCACTGTCCCCAGGGGGGGGGGACACCGGACACCGCGGGGGGGACACCGGACACCTGTGGGGACAGAGGGGGACAGCAGGGTGTCACACCGGGGACACCCCTGTCACCTGAGGGGACACCGGACACCTGTGGGGACAGAGGGGACACCTGAGAGTGGGGACACCTGAGAGGGGACACCGGGGACACCTGTGAATGGGGACAGAGGGGACACCTGAGAGTGGGGACACCGGGGACACCCCTGTCACCTGAGGGGACACCGGACACCTGTGGGTGGGGACAGAGGGGACAGCAGGGTGTCACACTGGGGACACTGGGGACACCCTGTCACCTGAGGGGGGACACCCCCTGTCACCTCAGGGGACACCGGACACCTGTGGGGATAGAGGGGACAGCTGAGAGTGGGGACAGATGGGGACACCCCTGTCACCTGAGGGGACACCGGACACCACGGGGGGGACACCGGACACCTGTGAGTGGGGGACAGAGGGGACACCTGAGAGAGGGGACACTGGGGACACTGGGGACACCCCTGTCACCTGAGGGGACACTGGACACCTGTGGGGACAGAGGGGACACCTGAGAGAGGGGACACTGGGGACACCCCTGTCACCTGAGAGGGGACACCCCTGTCACCTGAGGGGACACCGGGACACCTGTGAATGGGGACAGAGGAGACACATGAGAGGGGACACCGGGGACACCCCTGTCACCTGAGGGGGGACACCAGACACCTGAGGGGACACCTGAGAATGGGGACACTGGGGACACCTGGTCACACCGGGGACACTGGGGACACCCCTGTCACCTGAGGGGACACTGGACACCCGGGGGTGTCACCTGTCACCTGCAGGGACACCGATCCGAGAGCCGGGTGAGGCCTGGGGACAGCTGGGGGACACCTGGGGACACCTGGGGACACCTGGGGGACACACCTGGGGGACACACCTGGGGACACCTGGGGACACCTGGGGACACCTGGGGACACCTGGGGGACACCTGGGGACACCTGGGGACAGTGGGGACAGTGGGGGGACACTGGGGACACACCTGGGGACCACCTGGGGACACCTGGGGGACACCTGGGGACACCTGGGGGACACCTGGGGACAGTGGGGACAGTGGGGGGACACTGGGGACACACCTGGGGACACCTGGGGACACCTGGGGGACACCTGGGGACACCTGGGGGACACCTGGGGACAGTGGGGACAGTGGGGGGGACACTGGGGACACACCTGGGGACACCTGGGGACACCTGGGGACACTGGGGACACTCAGGGACCCCCTGGGGACACTCGGGGGACACTCAGGACCCCCTGGTGACACTCGGGGGACACTCAGGACCCCCTGGGGACACTCGGTGACCCCCCTGGTGACCCTTGGGGACCCTCAGGACCCCTGGGGACACTCAGGAACCCCCTGGGGACACTCGGGGGACACTCAGGACCCCCTGGGGACACTCGGGGGACACTCAGGACCCCCCGGTGACCCTTGGGGACACTCGGTGACCCCCTGAGGACCCCCGGTGACACTCGGGGGACACTCGGTGACACTCTGGTGACACTCAGGACCCCCTGGTGACCCTTGGGGACACTCAGGACCCCCCTGGGGACACTCAGGACCCCCTCGGTGACCCTTGGTGACCCCTCGGTGACCCTTGGGGACCCTCAGGACCCCCCTGGTGACATTTGGTGACATTTGGGGGACCCCCCGGGGTGGCCGCAGATTTTCCCCCCCCCGTCCCGCCCGCCCCCCCCCTGGGCCGCGGCCCCGCGCGGTTCCGCCGTGTCCGCACCTGGCGCTGCCGGAGGCGCTCCCGCAGCAGCGCGGCCGTGCCGGGGCCGCCGAGGGCGCGGCGGGGCCCGGGGGCACCGGGCGGGGGCGGCGCGGGGAGCTCGGCCCGGCCCCGCCGCCCCCCGAGCGCCGCCCGCAGCCCCCCGGCCCGCCGCCCGCGCCGCCATGGACGCCGCCATGATGGTGTGCGCCACAGCGCCTGCGCGGGAGCGAGCGCAGCCAATGGGAGATGGGCGCCCAGGCGGGAAGGGGAGAGCCAATCAGAGGAGAGGGATGTGGGAGGAAGGCGGGGCTAAGGGGGAGTTGGCCAATGGGGGCGCAGTGAGCGGCCAATGGCGGCGCGGGGAAGGCGGGGCCAGGGGAGCGGCAGCCAATCAGAGCAAGCGCTGGCGGAAGGGGCGGGAAAATGGAGGAACACGGGGGGGGCAATGGCGGGGCCGCGACCCCGGAACCGGAACCGAACACCCGGAACCGGAACCGAAGCCCCAGAACCGGACCCCCGGAACCGGAACCGAACCCCCCCCAGGAACCGGAACCGGAGCCCCCGGAACCGGAACCGAACCCCCCCAGGAACCGGAACCGAACACCGGAACCGGAACCGGAGCCCCAGAACCGGAGCCTCCGGAACCGGAACCGAACCCCCGGAACCGGAACCGAACCCCTGGAACCGAACTCCGGGAACCGGAACCCGAACCCCCGGAACCGAACCCCCCCAGGAACCGGAACCGAACCCCCGGAACCGGAACCGAACCCGCCCTGAACCCCCCCAGGAACCGGAACCGAACCCCCAGAACCGGAACCGAACCCCGGGAACCGGAACCGAACCGGAACCGAACCCCCAGAACCGGAACCGAAACCCCGGAACCGGAACCGAACCGGCCCTGAACCCCCCCCAGAACCGGAACCGAACCCCCCCGGAACCGGAACCGAACCGGAACCGAACCCGGAACCCGGAACCGACCCCAGTTTCCCTCTGGAAGTTTCTCGGTGCCCCCCAACCCCCCCCCGGGCTCCTCTGCGGGAATGGGTGGTGGGGGGAGGGGCGGGGAGGGGTCTCAATAACCGAGAGTGGGGTGGGTTCTGCACCCCAAATTCTTTATTGAACCCCTAAAATCTGATAAATGGGGACACAAAACAGAGGATGGGGTGACAAAAATGGGGAGGGGGACACAAAACCGGGTGAAAGGGTCAGAATTGGGTGGGGGTCTGGGTGGGGAGGGGTCTCCCCTCACCCCCACCCCAATAACCGAGACTGGGGTGGGGTCTGCACCCCAAATTCTTTATTGAACCCCTGAAATCTGATAAAGGGGGGAGAAAAATGGGGAGGGGGACACAAAACCAGGGGTGAAGGGTCAGAATTGGGTGGGGGGGGACCCAAAGGCGGGGGGATGGGCGGGAATTGGGTGGGGGTCTCTGTGGGGAGGGGTCTCCCCTGACCCCCACCCCAATAACCGAGACTGGGGTGGGGTCTGCACCCCAAATTCTTTATTTGACCCCTCAAATCCGATAAACAGGAGAACAAAAATGGGGAGGGGGACACAAAACCAGGGGGGATGGGTCAGAATTGGGTGGGGAGGACCCAAAGCCGGGGGGATGGGTGGGAATTGGGTGGGGGTCTCGGTGGGGAGGGGTCTCAATAACCGAGACTGGGGTGGGGTCTGCACCCCAAATTCTTTATTGAACCCCTAAAATCTGATTAAATGGGGACAAAAATGGGGAGGGGGACACAAAACCAGGGGGTGAAGGGTCAGAATTGGGTGGGGGTCTCCATGGGGAGGGGTCTCTCCTCACCCCCCACCCCAATAACTGAGACTGGGGTGGGGTCTGCACCCCCAAATTCTTTATTGAACCCCAAAAATCTGATAAAGGGGGGACAAATGGGGAGGGGAACCAAAACCGGGGGGGAAGGGTCAGAAATGGGTGGGGGGGACCCAAACCTGGGGTGAAGGGTGAGAATTGGGTGGGGGTCTGGGTGGGGAGGGGTCTCAATAACCGAGACTGGGGTGGGTTCTGCACCCCCAAATTCTTTATTGAACCCCTCAAATCTGATAAAGGGGGGGACACAAATGGGGAGGGGGAACCAAAACTGGGGGGAAGGGTTGGAATTGGGTGGGGGTCTCTGTGGGGAGGGGTCTCCCCTGACCCCCACCCCAATAACCGAGACTGGGGGGGTGGGTTCTGCACCCCAAATTCTTTATTGAACCCCAAAAATCCAATAAATGGGGGGACACAAAACCAGATGAAAGGGGTCAGAATTGGGTGGGGGGGACCCAAAGCCGGGGGGAGGGGTGGGAATTGGGTGGGGGTCTCGGTGGGGAGGGGTCTCAGGCCTCCAGCAGCTTCCCCAGGAAGCGCAGGTTGAGGATCTTGAGCTGCTCCTCCAGGTCCATCCGCACGATCCCGTCCTCGCCGTCGATGCTCAGCAGGATCCCGGTGGCCTCGCGGTCCTCGCCCCAGGATCACCTTCACCTGGGGGGGGGAAATGGGGCTGGGGGTGTCTGGGGGGGTCTGGAAATGGGGCTGGGGGCGGCTCTGGGGGGTCTGGGGGGGGAAATGGGGCTGGGGGCGGCTCTGGGGGGGTCTGGGGGGATGGGGCTGGGGGCGGCTCTGGGGGGGGAAATGGGGCTGGGGGGGGAAATGGGGCTGGGGGCGGCTGGGGGGGGCTGGGGGCGGCTCTGGGGGGGGGAAATGGGGCTGGGGGCGGCTCTGGGGGGCTCTGGGGGAGGAAATGGGGCTGGGGGGGTCTGGGGGGTGTCTGGGGGGGAAATGGGGCTGGGGGCGGCTCTGGGGGGTCTGGGGGGGGGAAATGGGCTGGGGGCGGCTCTGGGGGGGGAAATGGGGCTGGGGGCGGCTCTGGGGGGTCTGGGGGGGGGAAATGGGGCTGGGGGGGAAATGGGGCTGGGGGCGGCTCTGGGGGGGTCTGGGGGGGGAAATGGGGCTGGGGGGGAAATGGGGCTGGGGCGGCTCTGGGGGGGGAAATGGGGCTGGGGGCGGCTCTGGGGGGGCTGGGGGGGGAAATGGGGCTGGGGGTGTCTGGGGGGGGGAAATGGGCTGGGGGCGGCTCTGGGGGGGGGAAATGGGGCTGGGGGTGTCTGGGGGGGGAAATGGGGCTGGGGGGGAAATGGGGCTGGGGGCGGCTCTGGGGGGGTCTGGGGGGGGAAATGGGGCTGGGGGCGGCTCTGGGGGGGTCTGGGGGGGGAAATGGGGCTGGGGCGGCTCTGGGGGGGGAAATGGGGCTGGGGGGGTCTGGGGAGGGGAAATGGGGCTGGGGGCGGCTGTGGGGGGGTCTGGGGGCGGCTGTGGGGGGGGGAAATGGGGCTGGGGGCGGCTCTGGGGGGGGAAATGGGGCTGGGGGGGAAATGGGGCTGGGGCGGCTCTGGGGGGGGGAAATGGGGCTGGGGGCGGCTCTGGGGGGGGGAAATGGGGCTGGGGGGGGTCTGGGGGGGGAAATGGGGCTGGGGGCGGCTGGGGGGGGGAAATGGGGCTGGGGGGCGGCTCTGGGGGGGGAAATGGGGCTGGGGGGGCTGGGGGGGGAAATGGGGCTGGGGGCGGCTCTGGGGGGTCGGGGGGGGAAATGGGGCTGGGGGTGTCTGGGGGGAAATGGGTCTGGGGGCGGCTCTGGGGGGGGAAATGGGGCTGGGGCGGCTCTGGGGGGGCCCAGAGGGGTCTGGGGGGGTTTGGGGGGGGCCTGGGGGGGTCCCAGAAGGATCTGGGGCATCTGGGGGGGTTTTTGGGGGGTCCCAGAGGGGTTTGGGGGTGGCTGGGGGGGGAAATGGGGGGCATCTGGGGGATTTGGGGGGGTCTGGGGGGGGTCCCAGAGGGATTTGGGGGGGTCCTGGGTGGTCCCAGGTGTGTTTTGGGGGGGTCTGGGTGGTCCCAGGTGTGTTTTGGGGGGGTCCTGGGTGGTCCCAGGTGTGTTTTGGGTGGGTCTCAGGTGTATTTTGGGGGGTCCCAGGTGTATTTTGGGGTCCCAGGTGTATTTTGGGGGTCCCAGGTGTGTTTTGGGGGGTCCTGGGTGGTCCCTGAGAGCTCCAAGGGGGGTTTGGAGCTGTCCCAGAGAGATTTGGGGGGGCAGAGGGGGAGTCTGGGGGGGTCCCACAGGGGGTTTGGGGGGTCTCAGGTGTATTTTGGGTTCCCCAGGTGTATTTTGGGGGGTCCCCAGGTGTGTTTTGGGGTCTCAGGTGTGTTTTTGGGGGGTCCCCAGGTGTATTTTGGGGTCTCAGGTGTATTTTGGGGGGTCTCAGGTGTATTTTGGGGGGTCCCAGGTGGGTCCCAGGTGTATTTTGGGGGTCCCAGGTGTATTTTGGGGGGTACCAGGTGTGTTTTGGGGGTCCCAGGTGTATTTTGGGGGTCTCAGGTGTACTTTGGGGGGTCTCAGGTGTATTTTGGGGGGTCTCAGGTGTATTTTGGGGGTCCCCAGATGTATTTTGGGGTCCCAGGTGTGTTTGGGGTCTCACCTTGTTGCTCTTGGTGGGTGTGACGGGCTCCAGGTGTATTTTGGGGTCCCAGGTGTATTTTGGGGTTCCCAGGTGTGTTTTGGGGTCCTGGGTGTATTTTGGGGTCCCAGGTGTATTTTGGGGGTTCCCCAGGTGTTTTTGGGGTCCCAGGTGGGTCTCAGGTGTGTTTTGGGGGTCTCAGGTGTATTTCGGGGTTCCCCAGGTGTGTTTTGGGGGGTCTCAGGTGTATTTTGGGGTCCCCAGGTGTGTTGGGGGTTCCCCAGGTGTATTTGGGGTTCCCCAGGTGTATTTTGGGGTCCCCAGGTGTATTTTGGGGTCTCACCTTGTTGCTCTTGGTGGGTGTGACAGGCTCCAGGTGTATTTTGGGGTCCCCAGGTGTATTTTGGGGTCCCAGGTGTATTTTGGGGGGTCCCAGGTGTGTTTTGGGGTCTCAGGTGTATTTTGGGGTCCCCAGGTGTATTTTGGGGGGTCCCAGGTGTGTTTTGGAGTCTCAGGTGTATTTTGGGGGGTCTCAGGTGTATTTTGGGGGTCCCAGGTGGGTCCCAGGTGTATTTTGGGGTTCCCCAGGTGTATTTGGGGGGTCTCAGGTGTATTTTGGGGTCCCCAGGTGTGTTTTGGGGGGTCCCAGGTGTGTTTTGGGGTCTCACCTTGTTGCTCTTGGTGGGTGTGACGGGCTCCAGGTGTTTTTGGGGTTCCCCAGGTGTGTTTGGGGGGTCCCAGGTGTATTTTGGGGTCCCAGGTGTGTTTTGGGGTCCCCAGGTGTGTTTTGGGGTTCCCCAGGTATATTTTGGGGTCTCAGGTGTATTTTGGGGTCCCCAGGTGTATTTTGGGGTCTCAGGTGTGTTTGGGGTCTCACCCTGTTGCTCTTGGTGGGTGTGACGGGCTCCAGGTGTATTTTGGGGTTCCCCAGGTGTATTTTGGGTTCCCCAGGTGTATTTTGGGGTCCAGGTGGATCCCAGGTGTATTTTGGGGTTCCCCAGGTGTATTTTGGGGTTCCCAGGTGTATTTGGGGGTCCCAGGTGTATTTTGGGGGTCCCAGGTGTTTTGGGGTTCCCCAGGTGTATTTTGGGGTCCCCAGATGTATTTTGGGGTCCCAGGTGTGTTTGGGGTCTCACCTTGTTGCTCTTGGTGGGTGTGACAGGCTCAGGTGTATTTTGGGGGTTCCCAGGTGTATTTTGGGGTTCCCCAGGTGTATTTTGGGGTCCCCAGGTGTATTTTGGGGGGGTCTCAGGTGTGTTTTGGGGTCCCCAGGTGTATTTTGGGGGGTCTCAGGTGGGTCCCAGGTGTATTTTGGGGTTCCCCAGGTGTATTTTGGGGTCTCAGGTGTATTTTGGGGTCTCACCTTGTTGCTCTTGGTGGGTGTGACGGGCTCCAGGTGTGTTTTGGGGGGTCTCAGGTGTATTTTGGGGGGTCCCAGGTGGGTCTCAGGTGTATTTTGGGGGGTCTCAGGTGTATTTTGGGGTTCCCCAGGTGTGTTTTGGGGTCCCCAGGTGTGTTTGGGGTCTCACCTTGTTGCTCTTGGTGGGTGTGACGGGGCTCCAGGTGTATTTTGGGGGGTCTCAGGTGTATTTTGGGGGGGTCTCAGGTGTATTTTGGGGGGTCCCAGGTGGGTCTCAGGTGTATTTTGGGGTCTCAGGTGTATTTTGGGGTCCCCAGGTGTATTCTGGGGGTCCCCAGGTGTATTTTGGGGGGTCTCAGGTGTATTTTGGGGGGTCCCAGGTGTGTTTTGGGGTCCCCAGGTGTGTTTTTGGGGGTCCCAGGTGTGTTTGGGGTCTCACCTTGTTGCTCTTGGTGGGTGTGACGGGCTCCAGGTGTTCGCTGGACACGCTCACCACCTTCTCGCTGTCCTTCAGGTACACAGAGCACATCCGCCCTGGGGGGGCCCGGGGGGCTCAGCCTTGGAGGGGGCACCCAAAACACCCCCAAAAACCCCCAAAACCCCCCAAAACACCCCCAAAACACCCCCCAAAAACCCCAAAAACCCACCCAAAACCCCCAAAATATCCCCAAAACCCACCCAAAACCCCCCAAAACACCCCCAAAAACCCCCAAAACCCCAAAAACCCACCCAAAACCCCCAAAATATCCCCAAAACACTCCCAAAACCCCCAAAACCCACCAAACCCCCCCTAAAACCCCAAAACTCCCCCAAAACCCCCAAAAAACCCCCCCAAAACTCCCCTAAAACCCCCCCAAAATACCCCCAAAACCCCAAAAAAACCAGCCTAAAACCCCCAAAATCCTCCAAAACCCCCCCAAAACCCTTCCCAAACCCCTGCCAAGCCCCCAAAATCCCCCAAATTCCCCCCCTATCCCCTCCCAAGCCCCCCAATCCCCCCAAACCTCCCCAAATTCCCCTCCCAAACCCCTCCCCAATGCCCTCCCAATGCCCCCAAATTCCCCCCCAAAACCCCCAAATTCCACCCAAACCCCTCCCAAAGCCCCCCCAACCCCTCCCAAGTACCCCCAATCCCCCCCATCCCTTCCCAATCCCCTCCCAAGCCCCCAAAACCCCCCCAAACCCCCCCCAAACCCCCCCAATCCCCTCCCAAATTCCCCAATTCCCCCAAACCCTTCACAAGCCCCCAAAACCCCTCGAAATCCCCTCCCAAGCCCCCCAAACCCTTCCCAAACCCCCTGAGCCCCCCCAAACCCCTCAAACCCCTCCAAACCCCCCCAAACCCCCTGAGCCCACCCTGAAGCCCCCCCCAAACCCCCCCAATCCCCTCCCAAGCCCCCCCCAAATCCCCCCCAAACACCCCCAAAACCCTTCCCAATCCCCTCCCAAGCCCCCAAACCCCTCCCAAGTCCCCCCAAAACCCTTCCCATCTCCTCCCAAGTCCCCAAATTCCCCCCCAAACCCCTCCCAAACCCCCCCAAACCCCCCCCAAACCCCTCCCAAACCCCCCCAAACCCTCCAAACCCCCCCAAACCCCCTGAGCCCACCCTGAAGCCCCCCCAAACCCCCCCAATCCCCTCCCAAGCCCCCAAATCCCCCCCCAAACACCCCCAAAACCCTTCCCAATCCCCTCCCAAGTCCCCCAAATTCCCCCCAATCCCCTCCCAATCCCCTTCCAAGCCCCCAAAACCCCCCCAAACCCTCCCAAACCCCCTGAGCCCACCCTGAAGCCCCCCAAACCCCCCCAATCCCCTCCCGAGCCCCCAAACCCCTCCAAACCCCCCCAAACCCCTCCCAAACCTCCCCAAACCCCTCCCAATCCCCTCCCAAACCCCCCAAAACCCCTCCCAAGCCCCCCAAAAAACATCCCAAACCACTGTCAACCCCCCAAACCCCTCCCAAACCCCCTGAGCCCACCCTGAAGCCCCCACAAACCTCCCCAAGTCCCCTCCCGAGCCCCCAAAACCCCCCCAAATTCCCCCCGCAAACCCCCCCAACCCCCCCAACCCCCCCCAAACCCCTCCAAACCCCCCAAAACCCCCCAAGCCCCCCAAACCCCTCCCAAATCCCCCCAAAACCCTTCCCAATCCCCTCCCAAGCCCCCCAAAAAACCTTCCAAACCACTCTCAACCTCCCAAACCCCCCAATCCCCCCCAAACCCCTCCAAACCCCCTGAGCCCACCCTGAAGCCCCCCCAAACCCCCCCCAATCCCCTCCAAACCCCTCCAAACCCCCCCAACCCCTCCAATCCCCTCCAATCCCCCAAAACCCCCTGAAGCCCCCAAATTCCCACCCCAATCCCCTCCCAAACTCCCCCAAACCCCCCTGAAGCCCCCCAAATTCTACCCCAATCCCCTCCCAAGCCCCCCAATCCCCCCCAATCCCCTCCAAACCCCTCCAAACCCCTCCAAACCCCCCCAATCCCCCCGTCCCCCCATGTTGGGGCTCTGACCGTGACGCTGCGGATCACCCCGGTCTGTCCCACGGCTGCACTGTCCAGGTACGAGTCCCTCACCTTCACCTGGATGTCCGTGGTCACCCAGTCCCCAGCGCTGGGCTCGATCCCCGAGCCGGGGGTGTGGGGGTTGTACCCCCCTGGGGAGGGGGCTCCAGGGGTCATGGGGCTGTACCCGACCGGGCTGGGGCTGGGGCTGGCCTGGGGGGACAGGAACAGCGTTATTGGGGGGTCTGGGGTGTTATTGGGGGGTCTGGGGGGTTATTGGGGGGTTATTGGGGGTTATTGGGGGTCTGGGGTGTTATTGGGGGGTCTGGGGGGTTATTGGGGGGTCTGGGTGTGTTATTGGGGGGTTATTGGGGGTTGTACCCCCCTGGGGAGGGGGCTCCGGGGTCATGGGGCTGTACCCGACCGGGCTGGGGCTGGGGCTGGCCTGGGGGGGCAGAAATATCATTATTGGGGGGTCTGGGGGGTTATTGGGGGGTTATTGGGGGGTTATTGGGGGTTGTACCCCCCTGGGGAGGGGGCTCCGGGGGTCATGGGGCTGTACCCCACAGGGCTGGGGCTGGGGCTGGCCTGGGGGGACAGGAACAGCGTTATTGGGGGGTCTGGGGGTGTTATTGGGGTGTTATTGGGGGGTCTGGGGGGGTTATTGGGGGTTATTGGGGGGTTATTGGGGGGTTATTGGGGGTTATTGGGGGTTATTGGGGGGTTATTGGGGGTTATTGGGGGGTTATTGGGGGTTATTGGGGGTTATTGGGGGTTATTGGGGGTTATTGGGGGGTTTTTGGGGGGTTATTGGGGGTTATTGGGGGTTGTACCCCCCTGGGGAGGGGGGCTCCGGGGGTCATGGGGCTGTAACCCACGGGCTGGGGCTGGGGCTGGCCTGGGGACACACAGGGGACACAGGGACAGCGTTATTGGGGGGTCTGGGGGTGTTATTGGGGGGTCTGGGGGGGTTATTGGGGGTTATTGGGGGGTTATTGGGGGGTTATTGGGGGTTATTGGGGTTATTGGGTGTTATTGGGGGGTTATTGGGGGTTATTGGGGGGTTATTGGGGGTTATTGGGGGTTATTGGGGGTTATTGGGGGGTTATTGGGGTTATTGGGGGTTATTGGGGGTTATTGGGGGTCTGGGGGGTTATTGGGGGTTATTGGGGGTTATTGGGGGTTATTGGGGGTTATTGGGGTTATTGGGGGTTATTGGGGGTCTGGGGGGTTATTGGGGGGTTATTGGGGGTTATTGGGGGTTATTGGGGGTTATTGGGGGGTTATTGGGGGGTCTGGGGGGTTATTGGGGGGTTATTGGGGGGTTATTGGGGGGTTATTGGGGGTTATTGGGGGGTTATTGGGGGGTTATTGGGGGGTTATTGGGGGTTATTGGGGGTTATTGGGGGTTATTGGGGGGGTCTGGGGGTTATTGGGGGGTTATTGGGGGTTATTGGGGGTTATTGGGGGTTATTGGGGGTTATTGGGGGGTTTTTGGGGGTTATTGGGGGTTATTGGGGGGTTATTGGGGGTTATTGGGGGTTATTGGGGGTTATTGGGGGTTATTGGGGGGTTATTGGGGGTCTGGGGGGTTATTGGGGGGTTATTGGGGGGTCTGGGGGGGTTATTGGGGGTTATTGGGGTTATTGGGGGGTTATTGGGGGTTATTGGGGGGTTATTGGGGGTTATTGGGGTGTTATTGGGGGGTTATTGGGGGGTTATTGGGGGGTTATTGGGGGGTTATTGGGGGTTATTGGGGGGTTATTGGGGGGTTATTGGGGGTTATTGGGGGGTCTGGGGGGTTATTGGGGGTTATTGGGGGGTTATTGGGGGTTATTGGGGGGTTATTGGGGTCTGGGGGGTTATTGGGGGGTTATTGGGGGTTATTGGGGGTTATTGGGGGTTATTGGGGGTATTGGGGGGTTATTGGGGTTATTGGGGGTTATTGGGGGTTATTGGGGGGTTATTGGGGGGTTATTGGGGGTTATTGGGGGGTCTGAAGGAGATTTAGGGGCTCTGTTGTGGATTTGGGGGTCACAAAGGGGGTTTTTATGGTCACAAAGGAGTTTTTAGTGTCACAAAGGAGTTTTTAGGGTCACAAGGTGATTTTAGGGTCACAAAGGGGTTTTTAGGGTCACAAAGGGGATTTTAGGGTCACAAAGGGGATTTTAGGGTCACAAGGGGAGTTTTTAGTGTCACAAAGGAGTTTTTAGGGCTATAAAGGAGTTTTAGGGTCACAAAAGAGTTTTTAGGGTCACAAAGGAGTTTTTAGTGTCACAAAGGGGTTTTTAGGGTCACAAAGGGGTTTTTAGTGTCACAAAGGGGATTTTAGGGTCACAAAGGGGTTTTTAGGGTCACAAGGATATTTTTGAGGGGCTCTGCCCTGATTTGGGGGTTATAAGGGATTTTTAGTGTCACAAAGGAGTTTTTAGGGTCACAAAGGGAGTTTTTAGGGTCATAAAGGGGATTTTAGGGTCACAAGGGGAGTTTTTAGGGTTACAGGGATTTTTGAGGGGCTAGAGGACCTTTGAGGGGCTCTGCTGTGGATTTGGGGGTTATAAGGGGATTTTTAGGGTCACAAAGGGGTTTTTAGGGTCACAAGGGGACTTTTGAGGTGCTCTGTCCTGGATTTAGGGGTTATAAGGGAGTTTTTAGGGTCACAAAGGCAGTTTTTAGGGTCAGAATGGAGTTTTTAGGGTCACAAAGGCAGTTTTTAGGGTCAGAATGGAGTTTTTAGGGTCACAAGGGTATTTCTGAGTGGCTTTGCCCTGGATTTGGGGGTCACAAGGGGAGTTTTTAGGGTCACAAAGGGGTTTTTTAGGGTCACAAAGGGGTTTTTAGAGCTATAAAGGAGTTTTTAGGGTCACAAAGGAATTTTTAGGGTCACAAAGGGGTTTTAGTGTCACAAAGGGGTTCTTAGTGTCACAAAGGGGTTTTTAGGGTCAA